>NC_053420.1:26889544-27127044 GCF_016859285.1 Xiphias gladius | reverse complement strand
CTTCCAAGGGCACAGAAGACATTTGACAGTTTTTTAAATTCACAGTATCCATGATGATTAAACTGATCTTAATATGTAAAATAATCCTAAAACTGTCTACAGAACTGTCTACTACAAAGCTGGCATAAATGAAATGTTAATATTTTACTACAGAGCTTTAAAATACATTTGTGAAACCCCTTGACTATAGTGGCTCCAATGAAAGCAGTACCAGAGCACTGCAGTGGTGTTGCAGTCTCAGCTGCAGTGTAGTATAATTAGCATACTGTCAGATGTCATCCGCTTGGCCTCCAGACTCGTCACAATGACCTTTAGCGCTATTTGAACTTTTCTCACTGTTAAATATACATATTCTACATTGTTGCATGCTGCTGTTTCTCTAGACACACTTTGGCTGACATTTCCATGCGAATCACTCAGGTGTCCGTATGACTGTTTTTTTTCTTTTTCTTCCTTATCTCATTCTGGGAAACATACCAGTCCTTGTTAGCATTTCCTTTCCAAGCTATAGTAACATTTTTTCCCTGCACTGAGAGCTTACTATGTACCACAGTGATCGACTTTCCCTGTCATGCTTCGGTTTTTTTATTGATATTTACTTTGAATGTGAACATTTGTCTGTTTATTCTTGTTTTTAACCACACTACTAGGGATGGCATTTAGGGTATGTCGATCAGTCCATCACTTTGGTCGCAACTGAAATTTCTCTACAATTACTGGATGGACTGCCATGAAATTTGGTACATATGTTCATGGTTCCCAGGGGGACAACTCTTAATAATTTTGGTGATCCCCTGATTTTCCATGTAATGCCAGTATCTGGTCAAAAATTGCCCAATACTACGGACCAAACACATGCTAAACCAATGACATCCCCATCTTCCTCAGCTGTACTTTGTCTTTAGCATAATTTCGCAACTGTTTGCATGCTAACACGCTAAACTGAAATAGTGAACATGGTAAACATTACACCTGCTAAGCATCACCGTGTTAGAATTTTCAGTATGAGCATGTCAGCATGCAGACATAGGCTCAAAGCTCCAGTGTGCCTACGAATAGACTCAGATTGCTGCTAGCATGGCTGTAGACTCTACTATATAGTAAGACTATTTTTTACTTATAGATGCGTCTGCTTTAATTTTACAAATGCATGTTTGCATGCATGTGTTTTACCCTATACTATACTGTGAATGTCAGAGTCTGTGTGAGATAACGTCCCCCTTTATACTTAGGGTAAGATGCACTGATTGTATAAGCCAAAGTTCCACATTTTATTTCTGTCTAGTGTTTGACCAGAGATGTCCAATCATATAACAGTAAAACACCAAGAATAATTTTCAGACCAGCAGCTCTTCTTGTCCAGTCAACAGTGGCCTCATTGTCATTTCCAGCCATTGATGTCGAGGCAACTGACTGTCCTAAGGGATCTTCTGTAAACCATGGAAATAACAATGGCTGAATGGGAGCATGGGGTTGAACATGACTATGGGGGCTGTGGGCCAGAGCAGGGTAGTAAATACAAAGCTAGCAGAGAGTACTGTATGCTGCTAACAGATGGTATGAATAGGTTTATAAATGCTCGAGTAGGCTGTCAAAATGATGTGATCTGGCATTTAACCATTTGTGATGTATGGAGGAAAAAATATGATGTGATAACCAAGGACAGTGCTATCTGTTTTGGGCACTGAGCAGGAAAAAATCTGATCTAAAAGTGCAGATTTGTTGGGAAAAATTGCTTTCACAGTGCTCTCAGATAAAGCATCCCATTTTGTGGATGTCATATGTTGTGATCAGTGGAGACTTGTAGGGTTTTTCCAACCAGAGATGCCTTTGAGATATGAAACCCTGCCAGAATGCAGTCTCAAGGATCCCTGTGCCTCCTCTTAAGCAAACATTTGCATTCGCCACACATCTGTTAGTGTATCAAATCGTCCTCATGCAAAGTGCACTTCTCTGAAAATATCTGTGTCAAGGTTGATTTTCCAGCTCAAGGTTGCAAAATGCTGCTTGACCTCAGTTCACTTAAAATAAAGTTCAACTAGACCCTCCATTGAAGGGAGCTGAGTACCCTTCGTGCTCCCTGCACCCGGGTTTTTATCAATTATCATCTCATAAGTGCTTGTGCAAACATGCCTCCCCAGTATAAATTTCTTTTTAATGATCTTCATACTTTATAGGGCTACATTGTAATATTTTGTGTGCTTTGCTAATTAGGAAAACAATACTTTTCAAGGTCCTTTAAATGTTTCAATTAATACGTATTGTATGCAGAATATCAAACATCAATTTCTTCTTACGGGAGCATGATACGTAAAAATGACAGGGTTGCTGCATACGAGGAAGAACCTTAAAAGCTAGCAAAAAAATGCTATAGTTTTGGTGTCCAAAGCCTCAGCATTTGTCCCTTTGACGGGGAGTTAATTGGATGTCAAGGCCTTGGACAACAAATTCATGTTCTTTCAGGCTAATGCTTCATGTGGAGCATGACTTTGGTTCTGTTAATGTGCAGCCTGAACGCTGACATGACCTCTCCTCGCGTGGCACCACCTCCAGTCTCACCATGCTAAGCAGCTCTGCCTCCCACAGCAGCATGAGCCTCCAAACATGCACTTAAACAATCCCACAGAGCAGCTGTACATTTTACCTGGCCATCACTCTCTCGAATAGCTACACTGAGACCTAAAGTAGTTTCTGGGCACTTATGCCCACTGAGATGCATTTAAATCAGTTATGTGACAACTGTACGTATATGCATGTTGTGAAAATAAACGTAATGAGGCTGCCGAGGAGTGGATGAAAAAACACAGCCATGGATACAGATGAAATGTGATGTTGAAGGGCTGGCTTTGGAAATGCTGCTGGAGCTGTAACATGTGAGTAATGTCTGCTCGTGGTTCAACAGAAGCAGATAAATATAAATTGATTGGAAGTGGCCTCCCACAGCGCAATGTCCTATAGAGTTTATAGACAGGTGGAGATGCAGAGTGAAGTGATGTGGGCTTTGGAGAAAAGACGTTTCCTGCACAGAAACATAGTCTGAAGTGTGGCACTATCCAGCAGTGTTTTGCCTTGCCTCCGCATAGGACGGTGATAAAACAAATATGAACGGGACAATGGCCTTGCGTTTGAAATAATGAATAGCGTACAGTTATAGTAAGTGCCACCTCAATGGTAATACACTGCAAAATGTTTACTTATAAAGTACAATGGAAATCATTATGGCCTTTAATATACCATATCAATCTTGTCATACTGTAATTTTAATCTGGCAATCCACAGTTAGTTTTATCACTTTTTATCATACAAGCAGCCCGTTCTTCCAGCCGTCTTTTGGAATGGGTGCGGAGAGGTTGTTGTGATGGAAAGTAGTCACGCTAATGGCAAATGTCCACATACATAAGTCTAATGAGATCATTCCTAATGATTGCGTCTAAATCTAAATCATGTAAACATCAAAGTAGTGGTAATTTTGTCAGCTAATTTTAGAGTTAGTCATAGTCTTAGTCCTGAGATAAAAAGTCCATGTTAGTTTTGGGTCATATTTAGTCAACCTCATCCTTTTCAGTCTTTTTTTAGTTGACTAAAACATTTTGTAGACATTTAGCCTCGTCTTAGTCAACGAAAAACATAGTCTAGTTTTCGTCAAGACCAAGAATGAATAAATGCAATAATTTCATACCCCTATAATATTCAGTTTTGTCAGGACTGTGCCAGAAAGGTGTTGATTTGATTCCGTAATTTTTGTAGGCCTTGGTGGTAGTGTTGTACTAGATTGTGTTATTCATTAACTGTTCATAATAGGTTGTAAAATACCATTTAAATTCATTTATAAAGAAAATATTTGGAACCTCTTTACAAAGCAAGCTAAGTACTAGACAGCTAACTACTGCCCAACAGACTTTATTCAAGCCCGAAACGATCTTCTACAGTATATGTTGTGCATTTTAATAAACAGCAGAGGTCTCACATAGACTACATCTAGCTATCACGGACCCTGTCAAAATTGACAAGACCTGAAATGCATATGGCAATTAAGTTGTGCCTGCTTTCATATGTATAGCATGTTCAATACAGCAAAACAAACAAACTTGTCTGAAGCAGAAGGTTGGCCAATGTACCTGACTGGGCTACTGACATTCACTAAGACGAAATTCCCATCTGCCATCAATGGAGCAATGTCCCGTTGTTGTGAGATGCTAACAGATAATGTTACACCACTGCCTTTAGTAGTTGGCTTAATACGGCTTTAAAAGTAAAGTGACGTTATTTAACATCTTGACGTTAGATTACCTCATTATCTGTGTGGTGCGCCTTAAGGTGTCTCTTCAGGTTTGTGGGTTTCTTCCCAGTGATTTTGTAGCCGCAGGGCTTCTCTCCTGACACTGCTTCGCAATCACTTCTTTCTGCGGCATAATATTTGAAGTGGGTCCAAATGTCGACCCATTTCGTTGCCGTCATGTTCTTTTCCCTTCAATGTCTGTTGCCGGATCCCCTACTGTCAGAGCGTTTTAAGTACATAGCTAGGTCCAGTCGAGCACTGTTGGCAGTGCGTTCATGGGTGCGCTGGTGTGCCGCTGCTGTTTAGAATCACCAGAAAGATGATTTGAGCGCGCAGGAAGAGAAATGTGCAGCGCAGCCATTCAAAAAAGGACATTTAGATTATGTCAGTTTTGGAAAAAACGCTCTATGTAATTTTGTCTCCTCTTTTTTCAGCAACAAAAATAAAGTGAGATGTTGAAGTTTTTATTTTTTAAACTACATTGTAGTATTGTCTTTTTTCGTCAACAATATTGAATGTTGACGAACATATTTAGTCATAGTTTTCGTTAACAAAATTAACACATCAAAGTGATTTTCATATTTATTGGCAATATGTTTTTCTGTTTCTTGAAAGTATGACAAGTGGTTTTATACCTTAAAAAGCCCCTTTAGTTGCCATGTATAGTAGCAAAGAGCTCAACACACTGTATCTTATCAGAAAATCACTGCCAATTCATACATCACATTTTTAAAAAGCTCGGATAAGTCCAACAAGCAAATAAGAAATACATTTGCCAATATGAAAATGGGTAAACAGTATAAAGAAATACATTGCAAATATAGAAAACACTTACAAACAGCAAACAGCAAAACACTACATGTCATAACTAGATAATGGCTTCCAGGGGACACTAAAAACTGATGAACACCCTACTAGTAAAAGGCTAACGTTAAGTGGATAATCAATATCTTGATGTTTCATTATTTTGGTTGTGGTTTTTCTACTACTCCTGGCCTGTAGCCAAGTCTCTGCATGGAGGGGTCTGACTGTTTGTTTGACCTGCAGTAAATGGTCTGCATTGACAGATTATTGAATGCAAGCCTTGAACGCGACTCAATGACTTGGACTACAATGCCACTCTGATGTGGCTTAAAAAATTAATGATTCCACATAGCCTAACTTCAACCAAGGAGAATTTATGCACGCCATCCAATGCCTAATATCAGAGTTTACAAGAGCACTTATACTCTCTCTGTACCATCCCGTTAAAATTATTTCTTGTCTTGTTTCCTGTTTTATTGTGAAATACTCACCTCTCTTGTCGTTTCAGTTGCTGCCCTGTTGTGTCTCCCACCCTTGATCATCCACACCTGTTTCCTATTAACTTACCTGCCCCTGGTGTTTCCCTTCAGTCCAACCTGTTTATATACTCCCTCTGTTGCCTTTGTTCTCTGCCAGATTGTCTTTGTATCTCCTCATGTGTGCGTCGCTTTACACCCCCTTTTCCTTGTGTTTGCCCTCATGATTTGTGACTTTGCTGTGCTATTTGGTTTTTGGATTTTTGCCTGCTCCCTGCCTGCTTTTGTTTGCCTGTGCCTTATTGACTACTTGTGTATGACCTTTAACTTTTTGAACAAAGACATTGCTGTTTTGAACTTTAAATGGCCTCCTGTGAGTTTCTCTGCTTCTGAGTCTCAGTTAACCCCAGAATTGTTACATTCTCCTTCTGTTCCTCACGTTAATAAGCACTACACCGCCATGTTTTGCTATTTGTTCAGTACACATTTTGTCATTTGACTCAGGCATAAGATGTTTAAAACAGAAAGTCAGACAAATAATCTCATTCACACATATCAATCCACAATGCTATCTGATCTCCTATAATCAAGAGGGGCTTTAAAAAATGTCTTAGTGCCTCATCCCCTCATCAGCCATAGACCAGGCGCCTATGCTAGGTTCACTGGCATTCAGTGGCAGGGATAATAACCTTTTATGTCGTATTACTTCATTAAAATACAGTCTACAGTTAGACTGAAATATTCGGTTACACAGTAAGTTAAGTTTGACAGTAATTTATGTTGCAGTGGCTCAAATATAATATAACACAAAAATTCATTTAATTTGACACTTAATTTGCATTTTATCGCTCTTATGAATTAAATGCTCTGTTTCCATCATTGAGTGTTTGCCTCAGTTACGAGGTTCAGTTTTAAATCACAGCAAAAGTATAGCTAATGGGTAACTTGTGTACATTAAAGAGGGAAAAGCCTAATGGGAATGTTATAGCAAGTTAAAATATCTGATGTGAAAATGGTCAACTGTAAGTTGTCCAGTCAAAGATTTTCTTACAAACTAAAGTCACTACAGGCACTGGATGATCAGTGTTGTCACAGTAAAATAAATAGGAGTGATTATTCCCACTTATCCACTCTAAAGTATTGTATTTGTGGTAATATTACAGGGCAGCTCTAGAAAATCAGAAAACCTAGAGAGACTTATTTCAAATATTAAAAGAAAAATATTGAAAAATAAAAATAAAATATATAAAATGAAATAGCGTCCCTTTCTCCTTAGTTGAAGAAAAAGTTTGGTCCAGTGTCGTACACCTCAGATAAGAGTATCTGCCTTCCTGCCTTGATCAACTGGCTGTTTCTGGATACTGCAGACGGAAGGGAAAAGCACCCAGCAGTCAAAGCAGATCTTTGTGCGACTTAGCGGAAATCTCTCAAGAGACAAAGGTGATCATGTGTCTGAGAGAGAGAATCAGACCTCTCCAAAGAATGCTCAGAAGAATCAGAGAAAAAATTGAGATGGGATGGATGTACCTCACACCAAAAAAAGGTGTGGGGTCCAGAAAAGACAGTTTACCAAAGGACAGTAAAAAACAGAATTTGACTGAAAAGGCTGTGCAGTTGTTTTTTCAAGGTGGAAAATGCAGAGGGGACCCTTACTGATTTTGACAGTGATTAGTATCCCAGTCAGGGAACTGTTTGAAAATTTGGGCTGACCCGAATGACTTGAAGCTTCGAATCTTCTGCTGTCGCCATGGTAATCGACTTCCAAATCAGTATTCGAATGCTGCAGGGTTTTTTGTCTTTTATTATTATATATACATTACCACAAAAATCAAAATTACCCCATGAAGTAAGAAATAGTAATCCAACATTAATTATTATTAATTATTCTCAGACAAAAACATTTAATCTTAGTGATAGTTTTCTGCATCACAGGTCTCAACTAACCTTACCAGCACTGACACAGGGACAGTGACACATGACCAGGTGACAGGGTTACAAGTTACAACTACGCTAGCAAGATGTCGGAGGAGTCAATCGTCTGGAAAAACTTCCAAATTTGCAAGGATGACCCCCAAAAAGTCAACTACCAAATATATATATATATATATCACAGATCATATATATATATATATACATGTGGCTGTTAGTTGGAGATGTCATTCAGTTATGACAATTACCTATGAAAGGAACAAAGTTTTAGAAAGCAGCGTGTGGGTAATGGACATTGTCTAAGATAGCTACGTTGTTTAACCCTACAGCATTAACATGGTGTCCACATATTTCTGTTGTTTTTTCTACTTTTGTTGAACATTGTTTTCAATTTAAGAACATGTTCTTTTAAGTGGTATGTTTCAATGTAGAGAACACGCTGTGAATAACTCAGATAAGGAAGTAGTTTGAGAATGATGGTTTATATTGCTAGACTTCACCAATAACATGAGTCTGAAAGAGTTATTTCAGACCACATACTGTTATGGTTATTAAAGGAATCGCATGGTAATTTCTAGGGTAATTTGGGATATGAGAGAAAAATGGAGGAACCTAACTGTCCGTGTTTTGTTTGATGCACATACAATTTGTTTGTTGAAAACTTGAAAACATTTGCTATTCATCTTACCTCCATAACACACAAACACACACACACTCACACACACACACACACACAGAGAGAGAGAGAGAGCAATCAGCCCCACTTTTAATACATGTGTGGATTTTGCATTTTTACTCAGTTCTTACAAATAGATAATGTAAGGACAAAAAAGTACTTTGTTTGAGTGTAAACATATTTTGTTAGATAGAACTGAATGAAAATGTTTGGTACAATGTGTCTAAAATTACTGCTGCAAAACAATCTCTGCCTGCCTACAGTTTAGGGACTGAATGCAATATGGAGGGCCGCCCATTGTGGATATGATGGGCTCTGTGATTGTTCCAAGTCAATACAACCTCATTACGTATGTACTATGTATGTTCTTTCTAGGAGGCAAATAACATTCAGTCAGATAGTGTTTTTAAAAAAATTGTCTTCTGGTCGTAATATGGTTGGTTGGCACAATAATATTAATACCTGCAAAATGTAATGTGCCGCAGTGCAACCAATGTTGCAATTATATTTTCACAGCTATCAATGTGGTGGGAGAAACACAACATAAAAAAGGGGCTTTTACATCATTTTGTCATGCCATTTATTAAGTACGACAATTCTTAAATGATGCCTACTTATTTGATACAGAGCTACTCTGAATACCTCAACCCACATTGTTTTTGCCAATCAGAAACAGTAGTTTATGTATTATTAATTCTCTGCACAGAACATAGCAACAACTTTTTTTACACGTGGTCATTTGTGGCTCTTAAAAATGTTATTGTTGCAATCCTTTATCTCAAAAATGGTCAGTTATCTGTATTTTTTTAAGAAAGCAAAACTCGATCAAAGACTTGTTTTCAGGTTGTCCATCAGTTGGTACATCTGTCCTTCACGTTCTCGTGAACGCGATATCTCAGGAACACCTGATGGGAATTTCTTCAAATTTGGCACAAACGTCCACTTGGATTCAAGGATAAACCAAATATATTTTTGTGGTCACAGGTCAAGGTCACTGTAGGCTCACAAAACATGTTTTTGGCCATAACTCAAGAATTCAAGCGCTAATTAAATCCCTTCATAGTCTTCACTACATATACACATTATATGAGTCTAGAAAGACATGCATCTAAATGGCAGCTTGAGTGGTTGGTGGAGGCATACAACCACGAGGCAGTAATTCTATTCTTTTCCTAAATCAAGTCTAGTCTGGCAGGGGATCCACTAGCATTGATCACAGCATCCATAAAGAAGCCAGCGATGCTCTTTCTTTTGTAAGGTTCAAGCTATATCAGGAGCACTCATCGATGCATCCACTGATGCAGTTCCAAATGACTTAAGCTTGTTGTAGCCATCAGTGTGCCAGACACAGTTTGGGCCACAGCAGTGGTAAACATGCCTTTGCAGTCTGTTTCTTGACCTCAGATCCAAATCTTCACCATCCAATGACTGATACAATATTCAAAGTTTTTCTCTCAGTCAAAATTCCATGTAACCAACATTTCTGTTGCAGCCATCTGTAACCATGACACTGACCAGATGTTATCAGTTGCTGTTCAATAAAAGTTGCTACCTCAGCCACATTGGTTTTATTCTTTCTATGTCCAGAGCTGCTGCTTGCTTAAAATCCTTTCAAGGGTGCATTTGCTTAGAACAATCCCATATGAATCTGCAAGCAAATTAACTATTTCATCTGTTGTAAAGCCACGTTAAAGTGGTCTTAAATGTATTTTGAGTGTCTAAGTCATAATTATGACTTTTTATCTCATCATTTTTACGTAACATGAGCATTTTTTATTATCAAGGCTAAGTTTTCATCTTTTTTTCTTTTACTGGTGGAAATGGGCTTCCAAACTTATTCTAATCTACCTGAAAGGTAGAATAGAAGAGGCTGGTTATCTTAGGTCAGCATAGGGGCTGGAACCAGGGGAAACAACTAGCTTTGTATGCATTAAACAAATGAGATATAATGTGTTAAAAAGTTAGCTTTTGAGTTCCTGGTAGAATGGGAGATGGATTTCTTTAAATTTTTGGACCGAGCCAGGCTAGCTATTTCCCCCTGGTTCCAGTCTTTATGTTAAGCTATGCTAAGTGTGTAGCTCTATCTTCATACTGAATGGACACACATGAGAGTGGTATCTATTTTCTCATCTAACTTTCAGTAACAACTCTGTGTATTTTCCAAAATGTCAAAACATTCTTTTAATATATGAGTAAAACACAATCATGATTGGGTCAGAGACTTTTATAAAAAACAAGCAACATAACATAACAAAGAACATAAAAACAGCACCTACGTACAGATAAAAGAAAAACAGGAAATGACTTAATGTTAAGAGATCACTACTGATTGGTTTGCAATCTCATGACTTATTGTGTCTATCTCCACGACACAAAAGGAGTAGGAATTTTGCTCCCTAACCTTGATTAATTCCTGGTGTAAATCATAATGTAATGTAATGTCATGATGCATGAGATTAAAGAAAATTCTTCTATAACTGGGAAAGCTCTACATATGGATACCAACTCCTGTTTAAACAGCTGGCTTTCTCTTGCTTCAGCGATGACTTAAAACGGAAACACTGAACGCTGGGACTCTTTTAAATAGTTTTGTTATGCTTCATTGTGTCACACATTGCAAGAGTGCCTAGTGTCCCCCTTTATTCACTGCCGAGTGTTTCCAATTAGGTTTCAAATGCCATCACAACTCTTGTCTCCCCAGGCATTGTGTGAATAAAAGTCTCCCAGGGCTGTACATATTATATCTCATTACTGACAGCACTGGTCACCTGGGACTCCAATCTCCTGGGACTCCTGAACACTTAAGCAATTGGCTTCTCTACTGCTGCTTTGCTGAGATTGATTGGGTATGGGCTACCCAAGCACCACTTGTGTCATGTCAAACACAGAATGCATGGGCGAGACTTTAGGTTGAAAACATTCTATCTTTTCATAGAGCTAATGATATTTTTACCTAAGCTGTAATTTGCATTTTTTTTCTTTTTCTTTTTATTTGTATTCTTGAATGCTTTAAAAATAACAGCACACACATCACAGCACTGAACACCAGATGGTTTTCTAATTTGGATAATCTTATCATATGTGGAAAGGATAGATCTCCATACCAGCAGTGGAGTGTGACCACAGCCATCAATAAAAAAGGAGCAACATGGTTTGTGGAGTTGATGATCTGAAAGGAGGAACCTTAAAACCCCAACTGGAGCTTAATACAGTGGATTAGTTATCTGATTAGAATTTAAAAAGGCATTCAATATTCTTTAGTTGAATGGTTTTTTAAAGGATGGCAAAATACTGCCTTCTCAGTCAGTGCCATAAATGGTGATAGTTATAAAGGAGTACAAAAGACTGGCAGGGGGCAGACTGGTTGGCTGTGTTTGCTCAAGCTGGCTGTGATAACTGAAACTGACTTTACCTCTGATACACAGTGTTCTATGTCTGTCTCTCTCCTCTCTTTATAGGACAGAAGATTACACCAAACTGTATGCTAAAAATTGGCATTTTAATGTGCACACCACCAGTCATGCATTTAAGACCTCAAATCTTGTTTGAACCACTTCTACACTTAAGCATACATCTTCCCATATGCTAATTTGCAAGTCTATATGACTGGTCACAACTTTTGTGGCTTGCGGTCTACTCACAAAGTAATGTCTACTCACAAACCCCTTGTTGTGATAATTTAGTTAACAAAAACTGTGATGGAATATATTCATTTTTTTCCCATGACCAAGACAAGAAAACTGACAAGATTAGATTGATGTCAACAAAAACTTTAACGAAATCTCAATATATTTTCAATCTTCCTGCACGCCAAAATCATCGTACCAGTGACTTTGCACACTAGCATCGCACCCATGAATGCACCGCCAAAAGGGCTAGCCTGGACCTAGCTACTGTATGCACTTTAACTCTCCAGCTGTGGGAGCACAGACAAGATAGAGTGATAGGAAAAGAACATGACAACGGAGCTTGGTCAGAAAAAAGGGGTTGACATTTGGACCCACTTCAAATACAGTATAATGCCACCCAGAGAAAAAGTGAGTATGAAGTATTCTTGAGAGAGAAGCCCTGCAGCTACAAAATCACTGGAAAAATACCACAACCCTGAAGAGACATCTCAAGGCACACCACACAGGAATTGAAGTAACCTAACATTAAGATGTCAAATAATGTTACGCTACTTTTAAAGCCATATTAAGCCAACTACTAAATGCGGTGGTGTAACTTTATGTATTAGCTATCACAACATCTCTTAATGGGACATTGCTACATTTCTTGCGGACAAGTTGGCCAAGCTTTTGCTGAAGACAACTGTGTATATTTTGGAGTTTTAAATATGTTATCCATCCCAAGGCACACAAGTTAATTGCCATACACAATTGATTGTCAGGTCTTGTTCATTTTGAATGGGTCCTTGCATGGATTCCAAGTGAATTCTGGTGTCATTAATTAAATGTGTGAAAACAAACCACAGGACTGGATTCAAGCCTAGGCCCTCTATTAAATCCATCTACTGACCGTGAACTTTGAAGCAACGATTTAGCAATCAAGAGACAAAGCACTGCAGAGTGACAAAGTCCACATCGGGGGAGGCCGGGGATGGATGAACGTGTCAACAAAACATTGGACTTTAACACAGGAGATTGCTGTTTATTTCCTATTTCTTTATTATTTTTTTTAAGCATGACCATGATCGTCCCCTAAACTTAACCATATGTTTATTGCTGTAACCATGACAACAAAGCTCCCCTAAGCTTAGTAAAGTAGTAATTTTAACCAAAACCATTATCATTCCTTAAACCTAAGAATAAAGTTAATGTTTCGGAACAGCCAAGTCAAAGTCCTTACCTTAATCCAATCAAAATGTTGTAGAAGGACCAGAACTGGGCAGTTCATGCGAGGAAACCCACCAACATCCCAGATCAACAGTTACTGGAAACGTGTAGTTGCAGTTGTTGCTGCACAAGGGGAGTCACACCAGATACATAAAGCAAAGGTTCACTTCCTTTTGCCAACGACAGATATGTAATATTGGCTCATTTTCCTCAATAAATAAATTACCATCTTTAATATTTTTGTCTCATCTGTTTAACTGGGTTCTCCTCATCTACTCTTAGGACTTGTGTGAAAATCTGATGATGTTGTGGGTCATATTTATACAGAAATACAGAAAATTCTAAAGGGTTCACAAACTTTCAAGCACCACAGTAGGTTAGAGAAAGTTATGTGGAAACGTAGCACTGTTGCTATGGTTGTCAGCATACACTTTACCCACATATTTAGAATGATGGTGGAGCTGTTGACCTAAAGGTATCCTGCTATATGACTTTAGTAGACATCTGCCAGTCAATCATAAACAAGTAATTTCCAATTCTATGGTATAGATTAAGTGCTAAAGATTCAAATAATTAAATTTTAAATAATTTCACTACCAACAGCAAAGGTAATCCTTCAAAGACCTCTCAAGGTCTTACCTAGTCTATGGGACAGAGATTGCTGCCTGGCTCTCCAGAAGTACAGGTGAAATGTTTCTCTCTAAACTCTGTTTTATTGGCCAAAATGTGTTTTTTCTACTTTTGCTTTCTTAAATACTACAAAAATATTCTCTTTTTAGCAGCAAAGTGGGGTGTAAAATAGTGAAAGTGTGATGGCAGAGCTCATAATGTAGCTGTAGCTGGGTTTTTTATGACATCCAGCGCTGACTAGCATGCAGCCTAGCATGCAGCCTAGCTCAGTGTGGGTTTCCTTAAAATAGAAAGCTATTCTTAAAAATATAGCTACAGGGCCTTTAAAGGAGCTGTAGTCGCTATCTTGCTGTGCACACTTACACCTGAGGTAGGTGTGCCTCAAGAGGACACAATACTTTTGGGTTCCATGGATGCAACTGCCAAAAATGTTGCCTTATTTTTCATTGGTTAGCTGTGGCTATGTACCTGGCAGGATGTGGCCGCTAAACTTTTATTCACTTACAAAGATTTTCCCAAGCATATCTCTGATGTCTATTTTATGTGGAGAGGGATATTAATTTTTCCACTTTCAAATACTATCTTTAAAAAAAATCTATTTTTAAATGTCCACATTTTTTCGACTTCATGCATTATGGATGCATACGTCTGAGAGATGAATCCTCTGTTTATGCACTGGTCATGTTGCAAATTTCGGCATCAAAGAGGCCTTTATTTTCTCCCCAGATTCCAAGGTTACTGCTCCGGTATGTGACCCACATTCTAAGCACCTCAGACAATAATGGCTTATGTCAAAAGTTGGATACATTCTCAGAGCTTCGCGATGGGGAATAAACATAAACTATGGCTGTTCATGAAACCTCACTACCACAAAGTATTATTTGTAAAAGCAGTGACCAAATGATAGATTTTTAAAACTGGAGGGATTTACTCTCACTCTCATTGTCTCTCTGTTTTTCTCCTGCGGTGTTCCTGCCAATAATTAGCGCAGCATGGACATTAAGCAGACACCCCTACAGGTGGTGAAGATGAGACCACTTCAGTCTCATTAAATATGTATATTTACCTTTAATTAGGAGGTATTCATTTGCAAGTACAACATCCCTCCTGTTCTGATTTTACTGTGCACCTGCTTTCAGTGTTCAGTGGTTGTATGGAGAGCTGCTGACTGGGTTGAAGCAAACAGACTGTCAACACTCCTCACGGGGACCCTCCATTAGGCTGTCTCTTTCAGCAGCACACACCCCCGAGGCTATGAAGCATTTTGTTCTCTTACTGCCACACACTGCCTATCTGTCTTTGTCCATCTAAAGAAACACCCCCTTCACCTTCTACAGCTTTGTCTCTGTCTTTTTATTGCTCTATTTTCAGCCTTTCTTTTTATGATGCCAGTAAACTAGAATCGCAGAACTGGTAACCTCAACCAAATATGATTATAATGGTTAGGCAGGAAGACAGAATTGCACGTATCAGCATACACTCGCAAAGACAGGACTGAAAAGCAGAAAAGGCACAGTTCTTTTTCAGATTTTCCTCTTTTCTTTTCTGCTTTTTTTTCGTTTGAATTACTGGATAATTTTACTTCTTCAGGCACCCAAAAATGTATTCAAAATTATTCAAACAAATCGAGGAAAAGAAATTATTAGTCACCATTTGGAGTACCCCTTTCTCCAAACAGGAACGTTCATTAAGTACTAAATTGTTATGCCGACTAAGTTTCGGAGGTAATTGCTGCGTGGATTATGTTCACTGGATAGTTTTTTTTCCAACTGACTTGCTATATTCTTTTACGGCACAAAAGTCATAGGGAGGTGGCGGGGGCGCATGGAGGGTATACAAAGAACAAGACATAATATTGGGATCCTTATAAGCTGCTTAGTGCTGCTCTTCATTCTGTGCACTTCATTCTGCAAACTATTAACTCGTTTGGTCTCAAACAGCAGCAACTGAATAATCAAATATGCTATGAATGGTGTTTTTTCTTTTCACATCCAAATAGCATTGCCTATCAAATGTCAGTGATTTAAGCTGTCTGTCCCTTTACAACATTCAACATTTGGACCCAACATGCTGTTTAGGATGTAGTCCATTTAGTAAGTGGAAGCTTGCAAGTCAGGCTAAAATTGAATAAAACCAGTTAAACAGGGGAATTACAAGTATAGTGCAATGCAATATATACATTGCTCCCAAATGTAATATATTAAAAGGCAGTATCAGAAAAACTGACATGTTTTAAGCCTTTACAGCTTTTGCCTTATGGATTTTTCAGCCTTGCCTCAGTGAAGTGGTCAGGAAACCAACTGCAACCATTAAGAGTTGTACTAAAAATGATTTCACTTTTTGATATTGTGCAAACATTTAGACAAATATTAGAGTACATTATAGACTACATTTAGCATGCAATTTATGTTTACATTACTGGGTTTATTTTGTGGAAAGCTGTTGCCTATTTAGAGCTATTACTGACCTGCTAACTATCTAATTTTACCAGCTAGGCACTTCTTGCAACCACAGCAAGCAGAAAGATAGCCTTAGCATTCACTTTCCAAGTGGCGCGTCTAGCGTTAGCTGTTTCTCTTTCGTGGGGCTGTAACCTCAGCAGTATCGTGATTTGCATCATGATACTAAATAACATATGAAGTATTGTACAGGGCAACGTAGGTAGTCCTCTAATAAATCACAGTTGCGACTAAGCAATGGCGAACAGTGTCCAGCTAGATGACTGCAGTTGTTGCTGTTGAATTTATAGTGGTATTGTAAACTAATTTACCCACCCACCCAACCAACCAATCAAATTACAGTACCACCATTGTCAGTTGGAAGACTAATGTAAGGGGTTCTGTCACTGCAGAAAAATAAATAAATTAAACTCACCTTTCTTACTATTTTGACCACATTAGTACACAAGTCAAAACAAACACCAATGACATACAGAATATACTGATTTTTCTGAGCAAAATTAGTTTTAATTTAAGTTTGTCTTTCAGGGATCACAAGCAAGAAAGGTTGGAACCACTGAGGTAAAGCACATTGCTGATGCCACCAATCCTGTAAGCAGAACTATAGAAATATAAGCTATAGAAATGGGAACTGCATTAGCATAACATAGAAGCTGTTTCAGACCTTTAAGTTGCCACACATGGATGTTACCGTATGTCATTCATTTAAATATACATTGAAACGTAATTAAATTGCAAATGAGAAAACAATAGTGTTGGAGGCCATGACCTTAAAGGAAGGTGGAGGTACAGTTCATCTAAATGACCCAGGTCATTAGGGAGCAGTTTTTTACTTTCTGTTGACTGGCTATAAATCACATTTACGACCTCAAAGAAAAAGAAAAAAAAAAATTCTAATATCAGTAATGAATGTCCAAGTTTAAAGCACCTTAATCTTGGCTGTTAATCAATATCTTCTTGCCCAGTGCCCAGCGAAGCATTGCACGACAATTGTTTCTGACTTGTATCACCTATAGCCAATGGGCACACAGCAAAGCTCGCACAGGCTTTCAGCAACAACAAAAACACAGCTCACAAATGTGCCACTTGAAACCTGAACAACTCAAAGCTTAAAATAGAAGACTTTCTTCTGTGCTACCTTACATGTGCCTACGTCTGACTTTCAAGAACTTTCCTGGAGCCCAAGGCAACAAGCGGCTTAATCCTCTCCACTTTGAGATAGAAGAAATAAATCAGATAATGACTGAATCACACAATGCAAAACATTCTAGTAGAGTAGGTATGGAATATTTATAACGAACTGACCTTGCAGATGATTCTCTATATTCCCTGTTTTTAATAATTTAATATATATGTATATGAGGCTTTTAGTTGTTGTGCACAAGTTGAATTTCTTCTGATACTCTGATGGCTAACAAGAGAACACAGAAACAAAAGGACAATAAAACCAGAGATCTGTATTTTTATACCTTGAAGCTGTGTACCAGGAGCTTTTGTGCAATCAGTTCAGGAATTTCAAGGACTCTTTTTGATTATTCAGCTGCAGGTCTGAGAGGAAGTGATCAGAGCTCACAATCCCAACAGCACCAAGGAGCTACTTGAAATGCCAGGAGCTGCTAGTCTTACTCAGATGTATCAACAAAAAGGCAAAATCAGAAAAAAAGGTAAGAATATCTCTGGATTAAATAATAGCCGCCTTTATTAAAGCTCATTTAGACCCGTGACGCTAGATGGTAGAATAAAAATCCCAAAGGGAGTTTATTTTAAGTTGCCCAAAAAATAGCCAAAACACATGATGTGTGAAATATGATGAGACTGGTTTTATCTTTCAAATCAATGCATAAATTTTTTTGTAACTTTAAAAATAGAAAGTGATGGCTACTGCAGTTGTTTTTTTTGTTTTTGTTTTTTTTTTTGGTTGTTTGTTTTTGTTTTGTTTTTTAAAGCAAGCGATGTAATTGTAATCTAATTAAAATGGTTGCTGTGGCTGAATTTAATTTCACCCAGTGTGAAATGCCATGAGCCTTATTCAGATTTATGTAAACAATCAGGGTAAGAGCTTCATTGTATTACCGGAATGCCCAGACTTCATAGTATCAAGTAAATCAACATAATTGACAGAAACAAAACCTACACAATCGCACCATGAATTCCTTCTTTATTTTTCACTTTCCCTGTTTGTTTTCTTGACCCGTGTCATGCTATGTCTCTCTTTTCTCTTCATAGCCAGAGTGCTGTCTGTTTCCTGATTTGCGAGGCAGCACACGTCCAACAAGAGGGGGGTCTGACTGAAATATCCATCACTGCAAATTACATCTTTGGTAGTGCTGATTCCCTCTTTTGGGCTAATGAAGTTATATGCCCCTGCACAACTACCAAGACGCCTGCTAATGTCTTTTAATTTGCAAAGATAATTACAACAAGGTTCCACTTGGAAATCTATACATGCCAGCAAACGCAGCCAAAATCGACCAATCCACAGGGGTAATTATTTCTCTCTTAGACTCTCTAATGTATAGATACATCTCAAGGGGCTAATGACACTGATTAAATGATTTATGCTAATAATAAAGCAGTCAAGGTTGTCATGATGTATACAAGATATTAAATATGCAATTGTGTGCAAGAATACCAATGCGCTTAGCATTGCTTCTTTTCAGCGCCTTGCTTAGGAAATACCAACATTTGCATTTGGTTCCTAAAGGTGCTGGAAAACCAGGCTAGTTTATGCCCCAACATTATACAATCTGCAATCAGTCAATGTAACACAGGCTGTTGAGAACAGAACATGTTGTGCATGTTGTTATCTTAAGGTTAAAGACACATGCGTAGGCATGCTCACTCATGCATGCAAGGCGAGTGAAAGAAACAATGCAGGAGCGGGCTGTAGGAGACTTAGTGGCAAGGAGAGTCTAGACATAATGAGTTTAATAACGTACAATGTTCATTAAAACATAGCTCACAGCCTCTCCGGAGGTGTCATTCCTGTCAGATTAGTGGTGCTGAGATACGGCTGGTGCTGAGCGGAAGCAGCCCATATGGTCTGTCTGCTTGACAACGCTGTGACCCACAACAGATGTGCTGTTTTTCTCTCCCCCGGTGTTAGAATCAGCTTCTTTGTCACACCTGTGTTTTCTCCCAAGCTGCACAATAACATCAACAAATGAGACTGTTGGATTCACCCTCTGAGTCAACAAAGCATTCTGGGCAACCACAAAATATATTTTAACTTCATTAGGAAGGCTGGCGTCCTTATGTGCATTATAAAAAATAGTGGTAACCTAAAGAAAACGATCAATTCTGCCTGTGTGATGTTTGCATGCTGATTGCGAAACAGATTTTCTAAAACTAGGATGAGGATATGACTATTTGTAACCTTGTCTGATACACACTTTTCTTAATATGTACATCACCATCACTGTATAAATCTTAGCACGCTGTGCAGTATATAGACATGTATACATGCAGATACTGTACATAACCACCCACTTCATGTATATAAAGTAACATATTTATTATACACATTATCTATTATATACACACAGTCGGGTCCAAAATTCTAAAACCACTTTCCCGTTAAAGTGAATGGGATGTGTACACATACTTGATATAAAGCTGAAATTAATTTCAGTTCTGGTTGGTGGGGCAATACCAGTGGTTTCCGTTGGTAACAGTGAGAACATCTTAATAATACAGGTCCCAAAGTTATGTTTGAAATAACAATCTGCTTTGAGCAGCTACTCTGTCAGGAGTATAACAGATGAAAATGAGCCACTTGTATATTTCCTGAGCTGTTTCGGCCATGATGAAACTTTTTGTCTTATTTATATAAATTGCTGTATACAAATATTTTCCATTACAACATGCGCATGAGCGTGAGCACAAATAAGCATGTGTGCATTAGCAGGCTCTATTCTTCTCAATTTCATTCAGTATGTGAATGTCAGGTCATTTCCTATGAATTCCTTGTGTTTGAATCCAGGGCATGGCGGACTCTGCAACCAGCAATGCAAACTATTATATAAAGAGGTAACTAATGAATGTAAATACATTTAATGGCTACAGCAAAATATATGAACATCCATTTTAATTTTCAAAAATTGGATTTGATATAATGAAAATTTCCCCAAAGTTTCCCCAAACACGACCATAAAGACTTTAATCATGCTTTGAGCGGATAACGTTGGGAAGAATAATTAAATATGTCAATGCTTTTCTGTTCTGTTCAGTATTAACAAATTACGACTTTGCAGATAGAGAGGCTGACCCGAATGCCTCGAAGCTTTGACCATTGCCATGGTAATCGACATCTAAATCAGTATTTGAATGCTGCACTTTTTAAATTATTATTATTATATATTATATTACATTACCACAAAAATCCCAATTAGCCCATGAAATCAAAAATAGTAATCCAACATTATTTATTATGCAATGCATCAGCATGAATTATTAATTATTCTTAGACAAGCACATTTAACCTTAGTGATAGTTTTGTGCATCACAGCTCTCATCTAATTTTACCAGCACTAACACCAGGAAAGTGACACGTGACCACATGACAGGCTTACAAGTTACAGCTATGCTAGCAAGATGTCAAAAAATGTCAAACATCTGCAATAACTCCCAAATTGGGAAGATGAGTGCCAGATATGCCTAACACAACACAAATCTACAACGAGTTTGGCAAATCATCTAAAAACCTGAAGTAACAGCTTAGTCGCTCGACAGCCCTAGCAGATAGTTTTGTTAAAAATGTTTCCCTATTATGTTGATAAAAAATGTAATTCAGGCAGCATTACATGTATTTGCGGTTACTAATTGGTAGTATAAACATAATTTCAATGGGACATGGTTGTAGTTTGGACAGATTTTATGGTTGTCCAGAGGGTTTGCCTTCCAAGAAGAATCTTACTTTATCACCAAGAAAAATGATAGGAGCTTTTGCTTCTAGATTGTGTGTGTGTGTGTGTGTGTGTTGATTTACAGGGTTACCCGGCCAGTTCTGCCAACTCTATATGAAGTATGCACCTGATAAGCTCTCTGTAATTTCAGCTGGATGGAAAGCAATTTTTTAAGGACACGAAAAGCGTTGATGATCAGGCTCAATATGGAGAGTCCCATGACAAATGGCACATTGCTTACAGGCAGCCACACAGCTCAAATAAACAACATATGAATGCTACATTTCATTATTAAACCTTCCATCAGGGAGTATCCTTCATCCCTTCATATGCATGTGCGTCACAGGTATCGAGGAAAATGTGCCATATGTGGGGCATAACACACAGTAGGGATACCAGAGCCAACAATTTTTAGATTTCAGTCCGAACAAAGTATTGGCAATCTGTAATACATGTCTAGTCTATATGGATATAAGTGTCTATCTTAAGTAGCAGCTGTCTGCTCCCACTAATCCTTCTGCTTTATTTAAATGTCAATACCTACTTCATATGTGCACAGGCATAAATCTGTATGGATGGAGTGGGCAGAAGTAACATCACAGGGGGCAAGGGGTGAATGTATCCAGACGGGCGCTGGCAGCAGCAGAGAAGGCAAAGATAGACCAGTGGCAGTAACAGCGAGGTCCATAGACTTTAATGCACATCCCCTTGTGAAATGACATCTCGGAGAAGCAGGGTGCCTATGTATTAATCACCTGAAGGTTCATTCCCGTTCTCAATTATACGCCCTGCACTTGAATCTTTGGTGGTCTCTCGACCGATGGAACCTTGAGCCACAAGCCTGTGTTTTTTAGAGCTTGATGTTGCCGAGAAGCCTGGCAGCATGGTTTTTTCATTAAATGGGGGAGACAGAAACTGGGACAGTTAATGAATGACCCAGGTTGCACACAGATTAATTTGAGTGGAGGGGGGAGCACCACGGAGGATGCCAGTCTATTGAGGTGTTGTCTTGTGAAGAAGCCAGAGGACTGAGATTTATGATGTCTTGTTAGAAGCGCGTGGATAAAAAGCTGTTGCCCTGTCTATGCGGGACATACTTGCTGGGCTTGCTCAAATTCAGCAGAGAGAACTTTGAAACATAGGGGTGCTCTACTATCTCTGGGAGATTCATCCCGTCAGTGTAGTGCCAAATTCTCCTTTTCCCCAAGCAGACACAGGTAGTCTGTTGTTTGAAAAGAGAATAGAAGTAAGCTGTGTTTGTTTGAAGTATTATTTTTCATCAAAGTATCCCTCTTAACATAATCTCCACCCTCAGTTTGACATGCCACGTTTAGTCTGCTGGATCTTGTGTGGATTATCATTCACTATGTCTCATCGAATGTAAGGAAGAAATAGCAATTAGTGTGTTTTCTAAAGAGTGACTATACTAAGAGGGCGGTTTCCAAAATCAATAACCTTGTTAACTGAGTAGCAGCAGCGCACTGTTGCACCTCACTGGGCTTGGAATTAGCTATCTGTGGCATTTGTACAGTCACAATGGAGAAAATAGAAAGGAAAAATCTATTCATGCTGTGACACAGATTAACAGTGTCATGTTGTGGATGAAAGCAAGGCCAACACGTGGAGTAAATGTAAATTAGAAGATTGCACACAAGAAAAATCTATAAAAGAATGCCTTTAAAACATTCTTAAGCCGAGTTTGTTTTTGCAGACCTTTTGCAGTCCTTGCCTGTGGATAACAACATTAACACAAGTTAAAATGTCACAAAAAGGGGGAGTTCTGATGGCCCAGTGGTCTCAGGCACAAAGTCTTTATAACCATGTAACTGCAAAATCCTGGGCATGAATCCAGCTAAGGACCTTTATCACAGGTCATTCTCTCTCTCTTCCCCATAGTTCCTGCTGATCTCACCATTTAAAGGCAAAAAATATAATGAAATACAATCTAATCCATGTGTTTTCCTAGGGTTTGGATTTTGAAATAACAAAATTAAAGGAGGTTAAAGAAGAATTTAAATCATTTACTTATAGGGAAATTATGGTTTCATACAACCTGGGTCTTGCTTTGGCTACCAAGTTCATTGCAGAGTTCACAGAAAACAGTCCAGGGATTCCATATTGCATAATTCTTCATCTCACATTTTACATCCAATGCCAACATTCTGTGCCAATGGGGCAAATAGAGTCTTCTTTATGTAGCAAAGTGGAGAGTAAGGATGTAGATGTCGGGGTGGTGAAGGAGCGAGTAGCACGTAGACTTTCATACAGGAGACTGGAATGTTTTTTGTATCCAGTCTCAGACCTACTACTAATAATTATTATTATTATTTATATATCTAGCACTTTTCAAAACACACAGTTACAAAATGCTTCACATATAGGATAAAATACACACATTCCAAATACGTACATACATACATGCATACACCCATAACCATACACATTAATTAAAGCACGCAACCAAAATAAACCAAAACGAAGGGCAAACATATAGTATTTACAAAAATAGCTAACTTACAGAGATGAGTTTTCAGCAGCCTTTTAAAACAAACTGCAGATTTGGCAGATCTGATTGAAAGAGGAAGGCTGTTCCAGAGTTTAGGAACTACAACCTCAAAAGCACTGTCGCCTCTGGATTTAAAATAGGAACGGGAAACAGATAAAAACCCTTGATCAGGCCAACCGCTAGAAATAGGAGCTCAACATCTCTGCTATATAAGCAAGTGCCAGGCCGTGCAGGGCCTGGTATGTAATAAACAAAATTTTGAAATCGATTCTGCATTTTACTAGAAGCCAATGAAGGGAGGCAAGGATTGGGGTGATATGGGACGAACGATTAGTTTTTGTTAACAGCCTAGCTGCAGCATTCTGGACCAGCTGAAGATGGTCTGGAGAGGACTTAGTAATGCAAGTAAAGAGGGAGTTGAAGTAATCTAAACGAGAAAGAGAAAGTTTTTGGCTAATCTTGTATGTTTGATTTTGGCAATATTTCTCTACTGAAAGAAACAAGACTGGGGGAGCTTGGTAATATGAGGTTCAAAGTTCAAATGTTTGTCCAAAAGAACAAGAGAAAGATTCTTAGAGATGGTCTTGATGTTGCTGGCAAGGGGGCCAATATAAAGACTGACCTCCACTGTAAAAAAAAATCACGGCCGATCACAAAGACCTCAGTCTTGTCAGAATTGAGATGGAGGAAATTTTGAGACATCCAATTTGTAACAGAAGCAGTCATGACGGGTGGTAAGGTTATTGAGGTTGTTAGGTTTAACTGAGAGGTAGAGCTGCATGTCATCAGCATAGCAATGGTAAGAGATACCATTGGGGGAGTTCAGCAGATGGGCCAGAGGTAGCATATCTAGTGAAAAAAGAATATAAGAGAACATAAGAGAAGAGCAGAGGAGGACACATAATTGTAATAACTGTTCACTGAAGCATCTGTCAGACAAGTATTAGGAAAACCATTTGATTGCAGTAGACAAGTCCAGAAAAATTAACATTGAATATTCAACTTTATCTGCATGTAAAAGAATGTTGTTGTTCACTTTAAGCCGCGCAGTGTTTTTGACAGAAGACAGATTGGAATTTAGCAAAGATACTGTTTCCCTCAACCAGTTGGAGAAGCTGGCAAGCTACTACTTTTTCAAGAATCTCAGAAATGGAGGGGAGTTTGGAAATGGGCCATTAGTTAGCTATATCAGTGTTATCTAAGGAGGGTTTTTTGAGGAGAGGGAACACACTGGCTGTCTTGAAATAGTCAGGTATGAAGCCGGAGGACAGAGATTGATTGATAATAAAGAGAAGCCTGGGGGAATGACTTGCAGAACCTGTCTAAAAAATGTAGTAGGCATACAAACAACAATAACTTGGTCACCTAACGTCAACCAAACCCAAACCAGAACCAAATGTTTTAGTCACTTTGGACTGCATTCAGACCAAAAGTAATCCTGTGTGAAAAAGCACAGCCCACACATTAGTTTGAATATAGCCAGTTCGCTGGCGGAGCGGGGATGCCAACACAGAGGACTCCAGGTGAACCATGTTTAACTTTTGCTGCAGCGCAACTCAAAGTGTCATCTTCCGACCAGTCAGATACATGTAATTTAACATTCCTGTTGGATGACTTTGTAATGTGAATGCCATACATGTATTTCTACTGTTTACCACACGATGGTAAACAATACATATAGTTGCAATGCACAGACATTGCAGACAGAATTAACTGTAAATATTTTGGCACTGGACCTAAAAAACATTGACGTTCCATCCAGCAGGGCAAGGATCATGAGCAGTCAAACAAAAACTCCCATTTTAGCCTAGCCCTGTTTAGGACATACATATAACCAATAATGTGTGTGTACATTTGCCAAATCAACCATTTAGTTGTCATCTTACTTGAAAAGACTTCCTATAAAGCATAAATCTTGGCGTGTCCAAATTTGTTCTCAGGTTTGCCTAGAATGGGCTCAATGCTACTCCCTGTGGCTGCTAGTGGAAAACCTCCCTTTACAACTATGTTTCTCAACAACTGTAATAATAGTAGGCATTTCCCCACTATCAGCCACAGCCCATTTGAACTTGGTGCATCAGAAAGAAGAGATTTATGCTTCTGAAGTGGTTTCAACTGTATGTTTCTGTTTACAAGAGAACAGACTTCAAGGACAAGGACTAAGTGGTTGGTTCAGCAAATGCACATCTGTTTAACTTCCATAACAACAGCAGCGCACAGCCACTTAATTGGAAGTATCCAGATTGTCCACATTGATTAGGTAGGCACAAATAGGGCTAAAATTACTTACTTCGAAGATAAAAAAAAAAAAAGTGAGTAGTAAAATTGTTAACCAAACAGTCGGTTAAATGGATAAATACTGTAGATCATAGTTTGATGACATTTAAGGTGCACTCACTTTCAGTTGTACATCTAAATGAATTGGTAATAATCTGGCCAAACTGTTGGCTTGCTCACAACCTGTCTGAACATGCACTTGAGTGAGTGAAATACATGTTTTCAAAACTGACAAAAATGAAAAGCTACAAAATGAGACCCAAGTTGTAATTTTTATTTAAGCTAAAGAAACCACAAGTGAATAAAGCGCAATTCAAAGTAAACCTGTCACAGAGAAAACTGTGATAAATGGCTTCTTTTATCGCTTCTCACAAGAACATCGGCAGATAGCAAAGAGGAGATGCAAACAAACAAAATAGAGATAGACAGCAGCAGCAGATGATGCCGCAGAAAGCTTTGCAGGGGGACCTTGGAAGGCTGGCTGGTATATAACAAACACAAGGTAAAGATGGAGCAGAAAAATCATGACAAGATAAGAGTAAGGCTGAGAGCTTTCTTCAGCTGTCAGCAGCAGCTTGAGTCACAATGTACTCTATTAGCGGAGCAGCTTGCAATCAACGAAGTGTATGCGATGGTGAATAAAAATCTGAGAATGGTAAGTAGATCAAATCAGGCAAGACAAGATGGAGAGCTGCAGCAGGATAAGATGTTAACAAATGACATCTCAGTCATTCTCTGTTGCAGCGTTCTTGAGCCGCTCTTCCATAGGATCTTCTGTGGAAGCTGTATCTAGTTTAAGTCCACTAATTAAACTATGATTAGGTTCCACTAATCAACCTCCTTCGGATTCCTAGATGTTCAGCAAAGTAAATTACATCATATCTATGAATTTAACTTTCTCATTACAATTTTTTCCCCTTGCAGTTTTTAAATTAAAGCGAGAGCTGAGCGCATTGAGTTGGGCTTAATCATGTGAAAACTACCAAAGCCCCGTGACTCTGCAGTAGGCAGTCTCCCTGAGCCTCTCTGCCTATTGCAATGAGCCAAGGCTTCATCAGGCTTATGAGCACTGTGTCATATCTGCAATACAGCTGCACCACTCTGAAAATACCCCCACTATCTGACTAATGAACTAGGTAAGGTCCAATCCAGAAAATGAGTGGAAAAGACATCTCAGTGCTTTCGACGATCATGATGTATCTTCAGTAGCAGAAAGCTATATGAATGATTTAAACTAGCATCTGTAGAGGAACATCAGCTGTCAGCTGTCAGGAGATGAAAGCCTGGATTGGCTCACAGGACTTGATGAGAAACTATACTAGCTGGCTGCACTGGGACGGAGAGTGGAGGCAAGCATGGAGACCAGCTGTCGCACTAACTGCCGGCACCACAGCGCGTGGCGATAGGAGGCCAGGGGCACAGAAGGATGCTGTGACAAGAGTAGGAAGGAATCCAGCATCTCAGCCACTGTGCTCAGCATTGCTCGATTCCTCTCTGTTCAGGATATTTTATATCTGCTTTCAAGTAATCCAAAAATCGATAAGGTTTCAATCTTTGCTTTATCAGACCAGGCCTGGGAGGGCTTCTTTCTCTATCATAATTTGGACACTTGGGAAGAGCTCTCTCCTCACATTTTCTCAATAACTGTGCCAAAGCACATGGGCACTAACCCAGCTTGTCAAAGGGTTATGAGCTCTGCCCTACATTCCTGTGCTTGGACTTCATCAGGCGTAAAGTAAAGGGTAGTCACGTTCTGTTATTGAAATGTGTGCTCCATACACATGCCTGCACATCCTGGCATGCCACTATGCATTCACACTGCAGTGAAAAGTGTCCTCTAGTTAGATTTCTTTCCTGACGTAAGAACTGATTTAATGATTTCTACAGGGTGTGAATGGAGCCAACACTGAAATTGCATCATACTGAAGAATATTTGTTTTTTTTTACAGTTTCTTGCAGAAAAATACAGATTTTTTTTTAAAAAGGTGCATATGGATTTCAACAGAATTTCAACAGGATTTAATGTTCCTATTAATCCAGTTGTTGTGTTCTGCTACAAAAAAACAGTAAGTGTGTTCCTATCCATCTGTCTTTATGCACATTTTTAATTTGTGCATGAAAAACTTGTGTGGAAACACCGAAAAAATATTCTTATGTTGGCTGAGGCGGAAAACTCACCCAAAAACATCAGATCTGTCTGGAGCAATGAGGAAATTCTAACCTTCCTCACATTAATAGATTAATGAAACAAAATGCCATAGTTTCATCATGTTTTCCACATGTTTTTTTTTCACAGTTTGACTGGAGTTCTTTTAATTACATCATTTCAATCATTGCAATGGTTTAATGTGCATCCTTTTGTATTTTCTTTTGGTGATTTTCTGGAAACTCAGTTGAAATTTGCACAAAATTTGAATGGAAACCTGGCAAAAGATCTCCACAGTACAGTAAACAAAGCCTTAACACCCCTCAGAAAATCTCCAATTAATATTAAGTGAATAGAAAATTTAGGAAAAATTGCAAATATAGTATAAACACTCTAAATGGTGTTTTAAAATATTTATTTTCAGCCGGGGTTTTGTATTATTTCTTTTTTAAAATCTGTTTTCCAAACTCTTTTTTTAACATAATCAAAATAAATCCACCAATAAAATAGAAAAATAAATGAAAATAATGAGCATCTGCATAAAATGTGGTAACAAATCACTTTCTGGGGCATGCGGCTTGTATTTAAAAAAAAAATCAGAATCTATCAGGTGGTAATAAGTAAACTTTACATTATTCACCTGAGGAAATGGCTACAATCACAGATGCAGCAAAGTCAAATCCCCAGTATCTGGGTAGATGTCTCAGTTCAGTCAAAGGTTGAAGGTAACCAAAATGTGTTCAAAACAAGCAGGAGATCTAAGTACAAATATATGTGACAACTTTTGCATGTCATCTTTCTGACATTGCTGTCAGTTCATATTGGTATCAGATGCATCCTAGAATAGACTGGAAAACTGATCCAGGAATATCAGATATAAACAGTGATCCAGAACTGAGCAGGAAGGTCTGCAGTATGAATTTAGCCAAACACACCCACTCAGCCACATACAAATTCACAGTTTTATTCCATTGAGCCTCTGTGCTCATCTTGCAGACAGCCCCCAATACTGCCACTGGTTAAGAAGAGAGGAGATGGATATTATGCCAGATGCATGTTAAAAGCAATCTGAGATCAAACATAAAAAGGGGGAAGCTCAGCCATCTCCTGTGTCTGTGTGCGTGAGCAAAGAGCATTGGTAAACCAGTATCCTCTGGTGGCACCAGAAGGGTTTCTGTGTGGTCAAGGCACCACAGTTTCCCATGGATATGTATTGTGCTTTCACCAACCTTGCTGATATATATATATGCATGGCAGTAGAGACACTCATGGTACAAATGTTTAGCACAGCTCAGGTTTTTTTTTTTTTCCTCCCTTTTCATCAGTTTCATCACCGTATTCTCAAGGGGGTGTTTGGGATGAAACATGGCACTTCAAAGATGCAAACTAGCAAGGGGACACTGAACATCATCCACTGCAGGTCTCTCACCGCCAGTGTAAACATGTTTATGGACCCAGAACACAGTTAATGTTAGAGAATCTATTCAAGAATAGAAGTATGCTGCCTTATAGGATATGTGTAAAACACTCACCAGTTGTAAGCTTAAAAGATTTTTGACTCTAAAAAGTTAGAAGTTATCAGACTCTTTAGCCGTAGTTAATTTGAATTGAGAGCTGAAGTCCTGACGAGATGTGACGTTCTCTGGCATCCACTAAAGCATTTGATATTAGAAACCTTTGTGATCTTGACAAAGTTCAACTGTTAATTTATTAGCATGGAAAAAGCTTTAGCTTCCATGATAATATTCCGCTCAGTGGTGTGGGTATTTACATCATCGTAACTTGGTTTCGCCTATATCCATAATATCCACTAACGCTCTCTTCTAAAGCAATTTCAGTTTTTCTAGATATAATCTCTGCTGTCTAAAAACTTGTACAGCATTATTACAGATATGTCTGAACTGTCGAGCTGGAGACGTTTATGCCACATTAACGTCGTATCCTTTAAACCATAATTACGAGCAGCGAGAGAGGGAAAAACTGTTCACGTCAGCCTTCGACTTGTAATTCAGAGTTGGAGATATCAGGAATTTCTGACACTGTTAATATCTCCCACTTTGGGAAAAGAACTACAGACCAATGAGTAAACTGTCGGCAGAATACTGCAAATACACCACATACACCACACCACCACAAAATAAAAGCCAACATCAACACTCAAGCAGTCCATTCACCTCATATTGTAAGAGTTAAGAATTGTTTCTATCTGGTTTCACTTGATAACGAACTGATAGAAATACTGTACATAACACAATAGAAGATCTTAATTTGGGCTATTTATCCGGTGTGACTGCAATTAGCGGTAGGACTAACACTTTGGAATAATACATGAAGACTCCCAAGTAGGAAAAAGGGGTGTTTTTACTGTTCTTCCCATTCTGCCGACATTGTGCAAATGCAGATTTAACACTTGATGCTCTAGGATGTATGAGAAATGGTGTTTGTTATAGGCCACTAAAAACAGAAATACTGAGTAAAAATAAAAATGGATTTTTAGTTATTTGTGTTAGTACAAATGTCAGTGTGATTTTGACATTTGCTGATGTTGATTTTTGGGTTTTCTGGAGTGGAAGTCCTGGTTTCAGTTAAGCTCTCTATTAGCGTCAGGTATAAGTTTTCACGCTGGAGGGAAATATTAAAATGTCCATGGAAATGTCTCCAAACAGCCTTGTCTCTATTTGTCTGTAAAGTACACTTCAACGGTCATCGCTTAGCCAACCTATGACCAAATGCATGCTTGTAATGGAGCTGCACAGCTTTAAAGAGGGCAGAGGAATTGCATTTTGGCAAAACAATTACCTTCTGAAACATAATGTCACTTGTTAGAAAAGTCTTCACAGCGAACGTAATTTTTAAAATATCCACCAAAGCTTATCAAACTACTACTGCAGCATAATCTATTCGTCTTTGCATCCGTATCCTCAGTATGTTGCAAATATCATTGCTGAGCTAAAATATGGCTACTCACACTACAGAGTTACAGAGCTTTGCAAAGCTGTGTTGAGGCTAATTTTAGCCATATTTTGAGATAACAATGACCGTTTGGAACATACTGACCATACACATGGAGAAGTGACTTATGCTGCAGCAGTGGTTGGAGGCGTTCATGTCGTTTCTCCCTCATTATAACTTGTTGCCAATTAAATCCATTGTAACTGACAGGAATGCTAGCTGACCAGTCTCTTTTTCTCTGTTAACACGAAAGAGAACCTTTACAGAGCTGGCTTCCAAGCCAGGAGATCAGTATTTGGGTGGAGAATTACTTCAATTTTATACAGGGTTGAGGACACTAATTTGTATCTCTGACAGCAGAGTCTGTCCTCAATATAAAGCATCCGTCCAATGTGCTTCTATTCTATTTCAGTTGGATATGCAAATTATAGCATGTCTACTCAAAATGTGGTGGCTCATGCTGCTATAGTGCTAAGTAGCTACCATTAAAATTGTTACTTTCCATGGCAGAAAAAATCAAATCACAGGACAGAGCTGCTTTAGAGAGTATGATAAAACGACAGCAAAGCTTAAAACTAGAGCCTTTTTCAGTGTGATTTGATATAGGTGCTGCCTAAATTTAGTTCATTCCCTCCTACTGTTATTTATCTTTTTTATTTTATTTTGATATTACAGAGAAATTGAGATTGCATTAAAAATATGCAACCTGCAGGGTTTCGCCTGAATGCATAGATGCATAAAAATATCACCATCTGCAAAACGACTTTTACAGTTATCTTCCCCTGAGATGCGGTGAGAGTGTAAACACATCTCTGCGCACATTGGATTTCATCTGTCTTGTATTCCTACTAACTAACTAACTATAGATTTTAGATTGTCTTAGCCATAAAACCTGTTCGTTGTAAACTGAACGGCAATGGCTCCCCCACTGACCTTAGGATGGTAATTTGAAAAAACAAAAAGCCTGGGCTGGTGGAATTATTTGTAAGGAGCCGAAAAATGAGCCTTGTGCTCTTATCTGAGGGAATCAGCTGCTCAGGTGCCAGATCTTTCTTCAGCAAATTGGCCCTCAGATATCCTCTTGGCACCAGTGTCAATCCATCGTTGTTGATCTCAACATGTTCTTTGCGTGATACACATAGCACAACAATTCCTCTGTCTGAGGCCTTAACAGAAACCAACACCATCACCAACATTAGTTTATTTTTAGCAACTCACATTGCTCATGTTTCTACATCTGTCTTTGATCGAGTTTGGTCACCAAAAAATGCTTTACCATAAGTTGGATCTTATTAACATGAGCAGTAATAATCCTCTGAACTGCGGCATGTTTGTCATTTCCCTCAACTTCAAGGGCCTTAAGATCCACATTAGAAAACTCCGACTTGATTGCCCTACTGCCAAACTTTATTATGAACAGAATGCATTACTGCATGTGGTTTATATAACCAGATTGAGAGAACTTAAAAATATCTTTCCAATACCCCCTTTGCTAGATGGTTCCCATCACATATTAATGGGTCACTGCTTGGACGGGGTGACCTGGGGTGATATGCACTGAAAGAGCTAACCATTAAAACCAAAGTAGCTTTGAAGGACATTTAAGTTTTTGTAGGATATCACAAAAACAGTCAATGCAATCACTGTTTCAGGGTGGGCATGAACAAGGTTAGCCAAAGCTGGAGGAGAACAGTGATGCTACCTGTCAACTTTATGATGCAGTCCCACAGGGGCTGCCCACTGATGTAATGTGAATAAACAGGTGAATGACAGCAGGAAAAAAAAAAAAAAGAATGGTGTCAACTTGATCAGCTGTCCGCCGCTGTCACAGCAAGACTTTTCGTGAAAGCTGAGGTCACCCTATGTCTGACCTTTGCGAATGGTGGCACGTGACCTGAACTGTTGAGTGGTGCGCCGTGATTTGCACTAAAAAGTTTCGCAGCGTCAGATGGAAGAACAGGCTTAAGCTTTGTCTGTAAAGGTTTCTGAGATGAATCCAGTTTGCCCAGCAGCCCACAGTTCCTGAGCCGCAGCGCACTTTGACTCCGAATTTAATTTCACCTCACAAGCCTTGAATGCTTTTTACAATGGGGGCTACATTTGACCTCATGGGAGGTAGAGGAGCCAACTGTGTAGGATGTGATCTGGCAGTAAAAACGCTTTTTTTCCTCAGTTTCAAAAGATTTTATTTTTCAGCCCTCAACATGAGAGTTTCATTTCAAAATCTGATGCTAATGTAAGTAGTCACTTGCCGCACTTTGTGCTATTTCTCCATTATAAGACAGACAATCTTTGCATGGAGAGCTGCGGCCTATTACTATTTTACATCTTCTCATAGAATTACTACTGTTACCAAAAACTGTTTTGTGTGCCTGCCAATTACTTGGATGTCTGGACAGGCAATATAGGCCTGATGAGAGATATATTCCGCGGAACAGCTGCATTGCATACTATACTTCTGTTTAGCTTCCATGGCTCCATTTTGTTCTTATTTCTACAGCGGGATTATTTCCTTCTACAGCTGTCTCAGTTAATTTACATACAAAAGAACTGGTCCCTAGAGAAACAGCAGCAACAAGCTGTTATTATTGTACAGGCAATAACGTTAACTCTCTGTTCAGGAGCTTTGTAGCTCTGTACCCTTTCCCTCTGCGCATCATATACTGTATGAGCCTCTACCTGCTGTATCACAAACAACAAAAGCTGAGAGCCAATTTCACATGTGTCTATCACAGTCTAAATATTTCCACCAGCAACTCTGCAGCCTCCTAAATTTTTCACGGCAGTAGGTCACAGGAAAGCAGAGAAGGAGAGCCCAAGGAGAGACACAGGGCGACAGACAAGGCAGAGCTCCATGTTTGTGTTTCTAGGCCAATGATGCATGACCTCTCTTTCACACCCTGCTGATTGTTTACTGGGCTTACATGCACACACTTGAACAGTGATGATGCTGCCTGCCACAGCTAGTACTTTCACTGCCCTCCAGTGGCTCTCTAATAATAGTACGACTCAATGTGTCTCTCACAAACACACACACACACACACACACACACACTCACTCCATGCCACCGCCCTAACCAATTCCATCAGTGCTTGCTTGCACAAATGTTCCTGGAGCTGAAATGACAGGATCCGCAGAGAAGATCCAATAAATGTTTACTTACTTCACTGCTATCATCATTTCAGTTGATCTCATTTGGCATCCCCAAGGCACTACATAAATTACTTTCAATGCAATTATGGAAGTAACCAATTACAGCCCTTGTCATTTCATCGTACAGTGTACAAGTAAGCAACACAACCCTCCATTTATTACATGAACTGTATTTTTAAGACCCAATTGAATGTGGGGAGAGATCTCAGCAAAGCAAAACCAGATGTGGTTCGGATGGTTTCTCTCCAAGCCAAACCGTGAGGAATGCACGGCTCTGGTGAGGGTTTTTTTGTTTTGTTTGTTTGTTTGTTTTTTTGTGATGAGGAGAAAAGGTCGAGGGGTAGAAGGAGTTCATTATAGCGATGCTCTTGCAGACGTCTGCAGTCATGAGGTCACTCACCACGCGAGGCGAGTCTCTCTGCAGCCATGCTAGGGGTTGGAGCTGCAGGGTGTGTGGTATGTGATGATGATGTGTGCGTGTCTATGTGTGGATATGGGGGGGGGGGGGGGGGCAGTCAGGCAGCAGGGGGCGTTATTGTGTTGCCAGACTCACAGTCGGCGCACCGGAGTCCTCTATCATCTCTGGCCTCTCACTCTCCCCTCTGTATCATAGCCAATCAGATTGGGATGGAGATTAAAAATAACACTACACACTGGCTGATATGACTAGCTCGCTGTTCTTTGAAGCTTGTTTGTTCTAATTTGGTGTCTGAATTACACTGGGATTTTTAATTTGCCTACAAAGGAGTCAAACCAAATTTGCTGTCTCTGGACAAAGAACAGACAATCATGAAGGAGAGGTTCTTTTGGGTCAACTCAACCATGTCCTCTAGACATCTATAAATAGAGAAATCATCTGAAACATTGACTGCATATGCTATTTCATTTAATGACTGTGGTTGTACACATGTACGCGCACACATGCAAACACACAAGCAACCAAAGCCAACTTATAAATGCAGCTGAGGCAGAACATTTTACTGTGTTTGCCAAAACAAGATTATCTGGTTAGAAGTTCAAATCACCAACCCAGTGATTAAAAGGTCTATTCAAAATTTCCAACAGAGGCTGTAGCTGCCACGGACAAGTTATTCCTTCTTTTCAGCTTTGCCTTCAATACTTGTTGCAGTAATATGTTCGTTTTCAATTTCTAATCTAAATGTTTCACATAGTCTGTTTGTGTGCTTTCTTTGTTCCAGCCTGCCTTTGTTTGAAATTTAGTTGACCTTATTATAGGCACGTTGTATGTCACTTTCTGGAAAATGTCAAAGCCCTCCCTTTAACTGATGTAAGGATTACCAGGTGTTGACCCAGAATCCATTATCTCCTATTAGAGCCTGTCTTTCTTTTCTCTTTGGAGTGTGTGTGTGTGTGTGTGTGTGTGTGTGTGTGTGTGTGTGTGTGTGTGTGTGTGTGTGTGTGTGTGTGTGTGTGTGTGTATTTGTGCACAGTGTGCAGATGGTTTTTGTCAGTTAATTACTTAAAATCCTTCTGAATAAAGTTGAACTCCTCCCTTTTGTATAAGAAAATATGAACTATAGTGATAATTCAGCTGTTGTGCATATTTTTCAAGGATAATACTGTCGGACATATTTGTATAAATAGTGTCTAAGCTTCAGGTCTCTGTTTGGCATTTTTCCATGTTCCCATTCTGTGGTGTGCTGCTGACTGGAGCTTGTGATAATCAATATACCAACAATAAGATGCTTTTTGTTTTTGTTTGTTTTTTTCTCTGCTTTTCAACCGAGCCCACATAGCGTTAGTTATCGACTGCTAGTGATTTAACATGTATGTCCATTTTACAACATAAAACATTTGTGAAGACTCACTGTAAAGAATTTGGACTGGAGATAGATTTGGACTGGCTTGTTGTGGTCACAGGTGAAATTAGGATTTTGTGGTCAGACACACTGCGCGCATGAGAACGATGATGCATACGAATCGATGATGACTGGTGACTGGTTTTTATTTATACACGCGGTCCAAACTCAAAAGGACAAAGGAAGTCATCTGCCACATGCGTCAGGTCAGGAAAGAGAGTTTGCAACCGATTCCCATGCCGTTTCATCAGTTCCTCCTCACTCAGTTACAGACTACTTCTCCTCCCTTCTCATGCAGGTTGCCTTCCCCTCTCACGCTTCACAACAGCCCATCTTGCTACGTTTATATTCCACCATCAAATGTAGCAAGCTGAGCTAACTAGTTGCTACTCACAGAGTGGAAGCTAAAAAGCTAGGATTTCTGAGCGGACGCTGGTCTTAGTACTGCTTCTAACTAGACGTTACTTTTCACTCATGTTATGTCACCACCTGCTGAGTGTTCATCCCACGTTATAAAAAGGAGGGGTGTCTAGCTAACTTCAGCTGTCTCTCTTTCATGGGTCCATTTGTCTTGGTCGCAAATGACCAGACACACGGAAATGAATAGTCTTGTAACAAAACAAACAAAGAAAAAAGTAGTAACTTCAGCATTCTGTACATCATCCGGTGATTCGAATGATGACATGAGCTAAGGTGTGGAGTCACGCGGTAAATAGGGAGTGCTCAAAGAAATCACAGATGTGGCTAAGCAACAGCTAACAATATCAGACCCTGCAGCTGGTTAACTTCTCGCGTGGCCAGCGGAAATTACGTGATATTCTGAACTATTTTTAGCGTCCACACAGATATTACACCAATCAGATTACCATTATTGAACCGAAAATGCATGCCCCCGGAAGAACGCTTATGTAGGGGGCACTATCACTGGAGAAAAACAAATAAAACTAAAATTTCTGCTTTTAGGTAATTAAACTTTTTACTGAGTAAATATTCAAGTCAAACAAACACTAATATGTCTGTATTTCTTGGCAAAAATGAATTTTAACCTCAGTTAAACTTTAAGAACTATTAATCATCTAGAAGTTTCTTTGGTTGCTTGTTATTTCTTATTATTAAAAAAATAATGTGTGTCTTTGTCTGTGTTTTATAGGATTTGAAAACTTTTTTCCAAATATCTGATATTGTGTGATGCTGTCTTTAATGTGAAACCCATCCCAGTGCCAATAAAATCTTTTTCAACCCCAAAGAATTTTTCTTCCTGCACCTGGTGTCTGTCAAGCGGAGCCATTACAAAAGGCCAGTTCAGGCGTATCCTGTAAGAGGGTCATGTGTTCAGATTTCCTTTCACTTTTTCTCCCCTTGAACTTCTGAAGGATGTGCATGAGCCCCAGCTTGTGACAGGGTTAAAACATAAAAACCAACTCCAGTGTCCTCCTGTTCAAGCGATTCAGCAGAGCATTCAGGAGGAATTCTTGCTGTTTGCTTTAACTGGACCACTTAAAAACTCTGGCTGTGACAGGTTTGTCATCTTACCGAGTCATAGAGAGAGAGAATGGTTAGATAGAGAGGGATGAAAATGCAGTGTGATTGATGAAAAGCGGCATAAGCATAAGATCCAGAGAGAGATTTTCACTCCACTTGTGGAAACCACTTCCTTTGTTTTGGTACAACAGACAAAATCAGCCCCGGTGCCTCTGCATGTGCCAAATCACAAGAACTCATATAAAATCACACAGATAATGAGATGAATTCTTGGCTCTTTCTTGGTCCGTCACACAATCTTCTATTGAGCAGCATCTGTATCTGTCTCCACAAGTACTTAGTTGATTATGTGTGCATAACCTTTCAAAATAATTGCCCTGACACAACTCAACACAACCTAAATATTCCCCAATGAGACGTTAACGAGATGAGGTCATACAGAAACACCGATTCCTGTGTCTGTCTCCCTCTTTCCCCTTTCGGCTAATTGTTGTTATAATCGTTGTCACCATCATTATCATCATCATTATCCCAATCAGCACTTGTAATCGCCACCACTGCCATTGCCACCACCTCGGTCGCCACAGTCAAATTTTCATCATCACCCCGTCATTATCATCATCATTGTCTGCCCAAACAAAGTTGAATTTTCAGTCAAGTTTTTTAAAGCAACAGCAGAGTGTGCTTATTATTTAGGTGTTTAGAAGCTCTGACTCGCATGGATGGTCATGAAACCAGACCTGCAATTAGCATCCAAAGTTTCAAAAGTACATAGAAGATAATGTTCTGCCATTTCCGTTGCTGATGGGGAAGGTTTCCCCTGTTGTTTAATTGTGCAGAACTGATTTTAATTTGAAGAAACAACAAACAGCTGGCTCGATGCCAGGGAGGCTTTTATTTTCCGAGCCTCCTCATCATCATCTGACAGGCTGTCAAGTAACCTGGCCCAGATAAGATTGAGAGCACGTTTGTTGACTCCAATTTGACTCATGAAGCGGATGTTCCCTTTTAATAAACATTGTCTTCTCACTTGATATTTTTCCATTGTATCCTGCAGTATCACTTATACCGGTTTTATAGGAGCCCTGCAGCAAGAGGGAGTTCTATGGCAACTGTGTCTTTACCTCCACTTACGATTCCTCAAACTGCTGTTCAGACATGTTGCTGATTTTATGTCTCCAAACTGGATGTGTGCATTAAGAGATTCCAGCATTCCTCAAAATCCTCCCTTTTTTTCCTCCTCCTGCACTTTTATGGATTCTGCCTTCCTGTTCTCCGTGTTTTTCAGCCCAGGCTCAGGTCAGAGAGATGGATGTTGTGTAATGAGTGTAATTGTGCTAATCCTTCCGTTTTCACAACACTTTAATTTGTTCATGCTGTTACCTAGTCTTTATTGGGCCATAATTTGTATTCTGTATATGATTGCATTTCCTCTTCCAGCAGTTTGGCAATTATGGGGCTTGCGCTCTCATGCTGGCTCGTGCAATACTTGTTGTTACTTCGACACCGACTTGTAAATAACAACATGAAGGCAAGACCTGTGCGGAGGACACATGTTAACAAGAAAAAGCGGCCCATCCAGATGTTCCTTGTTACGTTCAAAGTTTGCTACTCAGCTGCTAACCTACACTGACATGACTTAGACGTTTAATTGAGTCGTGACGTTCAATTATTTGGTGCCTGCTTGTCTCAGACTCTCAACATTTTGCTGATTTTTCCCTTACGACACATTCACATTCATCTGTCCAGCAGAGGGAATATTAGGTATGTAATTTAGTGGTTTGTGGACATCTGCTGGGCTGTGCAGTGTGATGTCTGATATGGCAGGGAGAATGCTTTTAGGTCAGTAGTTGTTTATTTTGAGAGCTTTCAGGAGGGGAGAAAACGAGCTCTGTCACAATCACAGCACATTTGCTGATAAGCGCCACTTTGCATTGTGTCTTTTCTTCTTTCACCCTCTCCCATCTGATAGGAAACTCTCAGATGTGTAAACAACGCCTGGATGGTGTCAGTCCCATGCTGTTTGAGCCAGAGTGATGCACAAAGACGTCTTTGAGCTCCACTGTTTGTAATGTACCTCGGGGACAGAAGTATTTGCAGCACAAGTAGCAGCGACAACATGACTCCGTTAGGATATAGTCACTACCTTTGCTGCAACATTTGAGGAAGCGGAGCGGTGGTGAGGGTGTAGTGGATGCCCTGTTATACTCATTATCATCAGAGGCACATTCTTCGCCAGCCGCACTGGCTTCTGGACCACAGATCTACTCCATCTGATTCTCTGACTCCTCATTTCCCTGCCGATTCTGAGAGGAAAGTTCCTCCACCGCTATCTGCAGGGTCTAATTTAGCTGTCTTAACTCTGTCCAGTCTCTGATCACATGCGAGCGGCTCAGCCCAGGTGGCTGGAGCATGATGTAGGAGCTGACTTGACCTGGATGCCCATGTACAAGCCTCGGTGAAGTAACAGCAACAAATCTTCTTTGATTAAGCCTCTCAGTTTAAAAGCCCTACAAAGAGTTTCTAGTAAATGCGGCTGTTCAGCTCATGAAGAATGCTTGTTTTTCCCAAATTTGCATTCATATATGAAATACATGTTAAAACAGATTAAGGCCAGCTCATTATTTTACAAAATACTGTTTGTACTAAACGCAGCAGCCACGGTCCACTTCCCGGTGGCAGTCTGAGCCATAGGTCGGAAAGTCAGCGAGGCCACAGGCCGGGTGGCGTCTGAGAAAGAACAACAGCATAGTCGTCCTTTGGAGATGAGACAGGTTAGCATGATAGAATGAAACTACACTGACAGAGTCCCCAAAGTCAAGGACAGAGGAATTTGGAACCCATCTATCAGGGTCGTTTCTGCTCCTGCTGCCTCTGACTCGTCAGGACCATTACTTGCAGTGAAACGTGTCAGGTCAGAATAACCCAAAGAGACGTAGCTCGCTGCAGTTTCTCAGGTCGTTTCAGTCATTGTTATACTCCCAGTGGGTAATTGACCTGCAGTGCAACAGAGTACAGAATCACATTTCCACACACAACCACAAAATAACAGAAAGGCCTTTTGGATTAGTGTTTTACCAGTTTGCCAGCATCTGGCCTCCGATGTGCCTGAACAGTGGTAGTCTAGTATGTTTTAGAGCTCTTAAAACAATGCACAGGTATAATCTGTAATGCAGTTTGTCAGACTGAAAACAGAAAAAAACGGAATCTCATTCCTGAAGTCAAGTAACACCTTTAATTCTTACTTTTTTGACGTGATTGGAACATGAAATGTGATCCAAAAAAAATTAAAAATTAAAAAAGTGGTGGCTGATGGAAGCCTGTGAGCCTTGATGCTAAACAGGAACAGATGCTGAGGAGCTGACACAGGAAGCAGAGTCATACTGGTGTTAAGCCCAAGGGGATCACATCACATTGCACCGGTAAAACTGCCTGGGCAGTGTCAACACCCTCAGCATCTGGCCTCCGATGTTTCATGCTTAAAAGGAAGGTCGGTTCATTTGTAGAATGATACCCTTCTCAATACAGATCAAAGCAACTCTTAAACACACAGGTCTGAGCCCTGTCCTTCGTACGTTGATAATGAATGTTAGAATCGTGATGATCTGAAGGGAGGTTTCTTTGTTGTTGTTTTTTTTTTCTTCTTTTTTTGGGGGGGGGTTCTTCAAAGCTGCTAGAATTCATCTGGAACTATTGTCAGGGCAACAAGTCCTTATGCCCAAACCTAGAGAAAGTGCAGCTTATTAACAGTTAAATGGATCGTGACCAAGACGTTTCAGGGAGAACCGCATGCATGAACTCATAGTCAGATTCAAATGGCTCACTTTCTTAAATTTTTTTAATGAAAGACTGTCAATATGATGAAGAGAACATGCAGGTTATTGAGAATTTCATCTGTTGGTGTAATTATCCCATTTTGATTTTCATAATAAAGAGTTACCTATACTAATACTTGATAAAATATACAAGAACAAATTTAGAGATATAGTGAGCAAAAATACATAAACTCAACTCAAACATTGTTTCTGCTAAAACAGAAATAGAACCAGAACATATGGCATTTAATTTGACATTAAAATGGGAATTTGTCATTTGAACACTAAACCTCGTTAAATAATCAACTACAGAAATCACTTTGCTGAAAACAAAAAGCGGCAATTAAAGTTTTTTTTAAGAGATTTTAGTAATGTTTTATTTTCATAGAAGGTTTTTAATTATCACTGTCACGTGCTTAACAGTGATGCAAAGTGTGGAAACATTGTGGAGCACAATGTAGAACAAAATGACACCAGTAACAATGCAGGAACGCACAAAAGAAAAGACTCTGGTCAATGAATCTAATCCAATGCATTCTGGGAGGGTTCCCAACACACCTACCTCATCTAAGTGCAATCACATGATCACCACTCAGCCAATCTTATGAGTGCTGAACGTGATTTGCAAAGTAGATTTTTAATATTTTAAATCCTGCATTTTTTACATCCATGTTACATCCTTCTGTGCCTTTGTCTGCACGTTACTGCCACCAACTGTCAGTCAGCAGAACGATGCGGACCTATGGGCAGAGATGCATTTGGCTTAACCTGCATGCATGATGCAAGCAAAACACAGACCCTCTCATAGAAACATTGCTCCATATTGCTACTAGTGGTCAGAAAATCCACTGGGTACCTTTTAAGTCCATAACAAACAGAGCAAACATTTCAACAGCCTGAAATTAGAGGATGTAAGCAAATGTTACAGGAGAACAAAAACAAAGAAGTGGACCTAACTCACATACGTTTCACATAAATAAAAAAAGAGTTGATATTTGCTCTTTGACATAGATTTCCACATGAGCTTTTAAATAATTGGATTCCTCTCACTACATCCTACCGGTTCCTAAATCAATACGTTGATTACTATATCTAAAATGTTCATTTCCCACACTCCAAGACCTCAACTTCGCAAATAAATGAGAGTTAATGTCAAGAGAAATGACTTCACCCCACAGAATAAAGAGAAGAACTGATGTCTGATCAAAGGGAAGTACTTCAAACAACCTGTCCCGTAAAGAAAAGACAACTTCAATTCCACCCTTTTCATTGTTCACAGTAGATGTTCTCTTTTAGCTCTGTCAAAGAGTTAAATGAAACACTTTTGGACAAGGAATAACAGAACATCTGCAAGAGATTACGCCTTCAGGGTGTTGATCATGAGTGGCATTCTTTAAATCAAGACAATGATCAAAAGCAGTCACAATACCCATGTGTCTATCTATAACACAGATAGTCCACTGTAGCTTTTGGCGGTATATTTTATGCCCTAATTTGAGATTTTTTTTGTGTATTCAGTTGAATAACATTGAAATTTATCAGTGACTGAGATAAAGCTCTTTTGGTTTTGGGAGACCATAAACTCAAATCTCTACAAAACTAAAATGTGACTGTACGAATGCTTCAGAATTCACAATGTAATTTACAGGTATAATACTATTGTGTATACGAGATAGTGGAAGATGTGATACTGACTTATTCTCCTACTTATTACCACTATCACTACATGTCAGTGTATAGGGTTTATTCCGAGTTTCAGTGCTGTCGTCAACCACTTCAAAAACCAAATTTTCCAACTCCTGCTACATCTGTTTCCCATCTCCACTGCTTCCTCTCTTCTGACACAGGAGACTGTTTGCATTTATGATGTAAGCTACATACTGTGAGTGTTATGGATTTTGGAGGGGGACTAGTTGGGGAAAGTCAGAAATAGAAAAATGATGAATTTTACTTAAACTGATGAACAGTAAAAACAATTTGAAAGGACCACGTGTCACGATGTGACCACATTTTCTTTCTACTCTGTTCTGATAATGTCGAGCTGTACCAATCACAGGTCATGCTATTTGTAAAACTGTTATCTACAAGGCACTTTTAGCCATGCTAGCTTCAAGGGATGGCAAAGTCGGTCTGTCAGTGCATCACGCATGTCCAGACCAAAATTTCTCAACAATTATTTCATGGTCTGCCATGGAACTTTGTACAGACATTGATGGTCCCCAGAGGATGAATCCTACTGACTTCGGTGATCCCATGACTTTTACTCTAGCGCCACCATGGGGTTGACATTTGTGGTTTTGAGCGGAATGTTAACTGTTAGAAGTACTATGATTTATAACCAAATACCTGCAAAACTAATGGCATTTTCATGAGCTTTGCTTTGTGTTTAGTGCTAATTACCAAACTTTAGCAAGCTTACACACCAAAGATGGTAATTATGGTAAACACTTGGGATGAAAGAAATCCTACTTGTTTTCTGAATGTCATGAAACAGAGCTGTGACGTGTGATCCACGTGAATCCACGAATGTCTGTAGATCTTTGCAGTGGAAGGATAAATAAAATTTCAGCAGAATTTGTATATGTTGTATTTATCACCTTGGACAACTCAGTCTGTTTTCAGAGAAAAAACAAGACTTTCTTGGTAGTCAATGCTTGATGAAGGAGGTAAGAGCTTTGTGGAGAGAGTGGTAGCAGCCTCTGTAATTTTACAAGGAAGCAAACACATCCTTTTCCATAACTGTTATCACTGCAAGAAAGTACAGCTGGGTTTGAAGTCAAAATTCAAACGAACACATTCGGTCTCCCTGTTTTTTGTGTGGAGCAGTTCCAGGTTTTGTCTCACAGATAACAGGCTTGGTTTTCAGCTTTCTAATTCTTGGAGAAAGTTGTTCATTTTGTAAAGTATTGACTGGAAAAATAACTGGAAGTGTTGGAAAAGTAACTGCAAATTTGAGTTCTTCTTCAGAATGTCTCTGAGCATCGTATGGGTAATAACACAAATGCCGGGATTTTACATGCAAATGTTAAATTGCTATTAGATTATAAAGGGCATGCAATCAGCAGGGAAACACATTTCTGCTGTGAATCAAAACTTTAGCTTTATCATAAATGTCCATAATGTTCAAAAGGCAATCTTTTGTTGCACAGAGTGAAGTCGACAGCAAATCCTCCCTTTGAAAATTAGAATCTCCTCTAGCAAACATTTTACATTTTATGACAAGTCCAACCAAATAGGGCAGTGACACTGAACATTATTCATCATTCATATCAGTGACACTTCTCTGGAGCAGAAATGTCTCATTAGACAGGTCAGGACCTGACAGATGGCTTCTTGTTTCCCAGATCTCTCTTACCTGACAAGCAGCTCTCAGACTGCAGGAGCAGACGTGCCTCAGTTGTCCCGCATGCATCCCTGCATCTGTGTGTGGATAGCATACAGCCAGGACACAGATAAGCCATTTGATTTTCTGGCCTGGGAACAAGAGAGTGTTGATGTTTCTCAAAAACCCTGCTATGATAAGCACACACGATAATGAGAAGCAGCCACATTAAAAAAAAAAAAACTGAGAAAGATTCCTCTCCAGCATGCTGTTTTCTCCTGAGTTTGATGTTTAATATGTCATCCTGAGGGTTAGATTTTACATAACCCTGTGAACTGATTTAGATCTGGAGGGGAAATTAGCTTTTGACATGAAAGCTCATCTCCAGGGTGTGTAAATAGCACCCAGAGCTCAAGGATATAAATATGTATCTCCTTCCGTTCAGGTTCTAATGTGACGCCACTTGCCTTGAAAGGAAGTTTCAACTTTTAAGTGGAAAAAGGTTTTCACCATGAGGGCTATCTAGAAGAGTAAGCAGAATACTGTGTCTCTTAAAAACTGAATTCAAAAAAGAATTAAATCTTAACAAGACCAAGAGTCTACAGTCGTACTGGCAGCTCCGTGAGGCTGTACTGAGGCACAGTGGTGCTTTGATGTCAGCAACCTATTATTCTCACAATGACTATGAAATTGCTATTGTTTAACAGGTATAATGTTTACCATGTTCACCATCTTACTTAAGTTTGTCAGCATAGTAACATTTGCTAATTGCTAAAGTCCTCTGAATCAAACAAAATACATTTTTCCATGCCTTCTAGAATGACACAGGAAGTGTTTTCTGATCTGACATGCCTATTGATGGGACAACATAATTTGCCAGTGCCTTCCGAAACCGTTACAAATCCCTTTTGATGTGACATCTCTGTGGTCAAGGTTTGGTTAGATTTAGGCACCAAAACAACTTGGTTAGATTTAGAGAAAGATCATGGTTTGGGTTAAAATACGTACTTTCTCAAGGCTAGGCTTATGGTTTGGCTTAAAATGGTTAGTCATGGGTACAATGTAAAAAGGTACAATCATGGTCATTCTTTAAAAACAGCAACGTTGAATATTGGTTGGAAAGGGGAAACAAACAGCGATCTCCCATATTAAAGCCCAGATTTTGTTGACCCACCTGTCCACTGCTACCTCCTGTCCATGCAGTCTCAGTCACTCTATAACATCACCCTACCTCCTCCTTTGCCCCCGTACTATTTACTACGACCACTACAGGACATTGACACTTGAATGTAAAAGTAAAAAAAAAAAATTCAGGGGATCACCATTTTTTTAATTCCTCCTAAAGGGAACAGGTATGTTTGCAGAAATTTTCATGGCAATCCATTCAATAGTTGTTGAGACATTTCCCTCAAAAACACAAAAAATAAAACTCCAGCAGTTGTTGAGATAGGTCAGCCTGCAACCAAAGTGGTGAAGGACTGAAATTTCTGTCTGTTGGACCGACCAACCAACTAAAAATGCCATCCCTAGAGCCATAATACTAGCATGGCTAAAAATCTGCACCAGGCGTAAGTGTTAATTTCAAATATCAAACCATTGTTTGAGAATGTACATAAAAAGATAAAAAGCATGTTGTGTCAGGCACATTTTTTTATGCACCTTTTATTGTTTAATCTGAACATGGATTTATGTGCCTATTTATTTTGTTCTGCTTTTAACTTCAACAATCACCACCTGCACATTTGTTTGATAAATCACGACAACATTTTAATCTTTCCTTTGTCATTACATTTTCACATCCATCATTTCCAGCTTGGCAACAGGCTCAAATGTCTCTCCACTCCGTTATTTTACTTAAGTCCCCCGGCAGTTGCCCTATGCAGGGCTAAGTGAGGTAAGCTTTGAAATAAGCTTTGCAAAGAGGAATGCTCTGTTTGAACATCACTTGTACATCATCTACTAACCCAGCAGCATGTGAAGCAATAGGTCAGAACATCACGGAAGAAAACCAACAGCGGAAGCCTCAGATGTGACTTTGATACACTGTAAGAGCTCAGCACGAGCAGAAGAATGCTCTCCCCAGAGCAGAGATCCCATTTCCACATAATCTAGGCCTGTTAGTGGGGGTCTTGCAACTCTTGACCAGACTTCCTCAGGACAACAGAGAGCTTTACTGACCCATCCATCAATCCTGTTTACATTCCATCTTGTAAACTCTCAACTAACCCTGTCTCTAACTGCCCAAATCTCCTTTGAATTTCTTGCAATGATGGCACCCAAGCCCAACCCCCACCCCAGCTCTTTGTTTATGTATTCCATAGTTGTTCCAGATGTTGGAAATGATTGAGAGTCAGTCTTCTGAGAAATCACTTGCAGTTCAGTTATGTGGGGAGCTTTCATCAATGACACAGATCATTACAATTTCAGTTTGCTACTGTGTCAACAGCAGGAGTGGATGTTGTTGACTGAAAAGAAAAAAAAAAACCCAAAAAACGTGAATTAGATACTGATGATGGATAAGGATATACTGTATCACGATGATTCTCCCCAACTGTAAACAACTACTGGTATTTATTAATGTCAGAAGTTGAATGTGAATTTCTTGGATAATTCTTTAAAGGGCTATCAGTTCATTTTGACCACATCAAAGCAGGTAAGAGATAATCTAAATGATATGGTGCCCCCTTGGTCATGTGTCCGTATTGCAGATAATTAAGAACAAAGAGACAACCATGTCACTCAAAGGCATAGACAACCTATATCTATTCTCCTGTCACATTAGAAGGAATAAGAACGTCAACATGGTTCAACTCAAGTGTGAGACAGGGTGGAAATTGAAGGAGGACTGGAAAATGAGTGGAAAGGGCTTTCAAAGAGCAGCCTGGCTTTACCTTAACTCAATTTTCACAAGGCAAGGTTAAAAAAAGAGAGGATTACAGCTTGTCATGGACACCAGCAACAATTCATCCAACCTCACCAACGAATTACTGGACAGAACGATTTTTCAACTCGTTTTAGTTGCAGTCTTGCCAGCCACAATTGCATGGACGTACTCTGATATACACAAGACCTCTACTGTGACCTCAATGTTCTACTTACAGAAATCGATTAAAAAAAAGGAGTCACGGCTAAGTGGGCACCAAAACAACATCAAAAACATAATGCCCAATTCATCACATTCACTGCTTCTATTCCTAGTTAACGGTACCTGTGTTTGTGTTAGCTAAACAGCACTGTTTTTCTGTAGCTCTACTCTATTTCTCTTAATGTGACCCAAAAGCACATTAGCTTTCATCAATCAGGCACACCCAAAAAAAAAAACAACAACACAATATCTAAGCAACCTTACCTCTGAGTCGGGAAGGTATTGCTAATGGACCGCAGCCATTTAAAGATAGTCTTGCTTCGTACCTTCATTTTTCAGCTGCACTGCACGCTTCACTTAATAGATAGGGACACACTGAGGAGAAAGTAACAGTTGCCAGTAATAAAATATAAGTTTACTTTCTAGCATCTCCAGTCATGACACAATACATGTGTTGTTATTAACATTATCTCTCTGTTTTGTAAAGACGTGGTGTGATTGGAAATCAGAAAATAGGCTTAATGTTTCAGTGTAGCTCTGCTAGCAAAGCAACTAACAAGCTAATGTTAGAGCCCGGTCAGCCTGTTATCCAATATGCAGTATTTTTCTGAAAATACATTCCAACTTTCTACACTTCCAACTCTTCAAAACTAGCATACTAAACTGTGTATTTGCATCAAACCAAAGAAACCGTGGGATGTAAGTGGAAATCAATTAGCCTTCATGTGTTGCTCAAAAATAGCAACAAAATATGTGACAGCATAAGACAAAACTGTTTTTGTTTTAATGCTGAAAACGCATGACAACTTCGGCTAAAAATCAGAAAACAAGGATTTTAACATTGCCATTGCCGTTAAAATTTAATAACATGTTGTCTGTTTTTGTCCCGTCTTGCACTCATCCTCCATTTCCAGTGACACTAAACCAAAAGCTGTATTTACTCAATAATAGTAATTACGTGTTTTGTCATTTACACAGTGTAAGGAGGACAAAGATAGTAATCTGTGATATTATAGGAACACAATAAGCATTATTTACCTTCGCCAAGGAGGTTATGTAATCACCCATGTCTGTTCGTCTGTTGGTTTGTTTGTGTTAATATTTGTCAGCAGGATTACACAAAAACTACTGAACCGATTTGCTCCAAACCTGGTGGAGGGATTGGGCATGGGCCAGGGAAGAACCCATCAAATTTTGCTGCGGATTCCGGATCATTTACCACAAATTTGAATTTTTTTCCTCTGAAGTCTGGTGTATGTTCTTTGACACTGTCCTTGGCGGAGGTCTGCACCCTACTGAGCACATTTTCTAGTTGTTTTATGGATTTTTTCGTTTTTGCCTGTGAAAGCTAAACGAGGGATTGTCTTTAAACTGTCAGCTTGCAACACAAAAAGACAAAAAGCAGTTTGGCCTTTCGCCGTGTGTCTGGCATCTGTGTGGCATTTAAAAGACACCAGACATATGTCTGTTTAAGACACAGATAATGGCGATCAGACCACCAGGGTTGTGACACACTCTGAGCGCTGATATGGTTGATGTCAGTCAGTCAGGAGCTGTTCCTGTCTTAAGTCCAGTTGCCATTGTTAAGTGAAACAGTCCCTCGCAGTCGGAGGTTTGGTGACCTTTCATCCAATGAAATGTTCCAAAAAGTAGAAAAGTATTGATTCTCATCAACTTGAAGATCAATCGGTTTCACAATAATGTGAGATACACTAGGAATTTTCATATTGAATATAATATTTAGGGAAAATTATTTTGGGGATCACATTTTTCAAGCACTGTATAAGCCTACTATTTCACTCAAGACAACTTCATATTTATTATAACTCTGGCTGTAATTAATCTTGCAGCCACCAAGTGTGGTAGTATTAGTGGTTGAAATATGACCTATTTTCTGCCTCCCAGTCCAGCCTCTAACTAAGACCTTCTTTAGATAAATAGCTTTTCAAAGAAAGCTCCCCTTTTTTGCGGTACATGTAGCAGCTCCTTTTTTCCCTCCTCTCTGTGACAACTTTGATAGTCAATTATATTTAATAAACAGTTAGGGCACAGAAATAAATCAATTTCGGGAGGGCCTAATCCTCGTTCTCAAGCAGACTGTGAAGCCACAAGTCCTGAAGAAATGTTTGAAAATGAACTGTAATGGAACACATATGTCATGCAGCAGAGGTCCCTGGGAGCCTTATATCCCATACTGCTCGCTGCCGGTTCCTTCAGCAAGGAACGTGTGACATACAAAGACGCCGTTCTTCATCCGTTCTGTATATTTTTCTAGCAGATTTGTGGATGATATTTTGAACCAATGTCATGTGTTCATCAGGGCCCTTATAATTATGCTATCACCCTGGGGTTTCGCACATGACAGAGCCTACATTTCAGCAGCAGATGCCCAGCTCCACACGTGTGGTTGGGATAGTTTACAAACTCTTGGGTTGGAGGTTTGGTGCTTTCACCAGTCTGGTTAACCCTGGGTACATCTGAGAGACACTCCAAACACTGCTGGTGAAACTACACATACACAAACAAGTAATTTCTGAAAATACAATATTTACAAATCACTTTTTGGAAAGTCGTAATAGCCTCTTATCTAATGGGTTGTGTGCACGTACATGCCATCATCAGAATCTCTAAAATGGTTACAAATGTTTGCCCTTTTCAACCCCTGCACTCAGTGTCACAATTTTATTTATTCATTCATTAGCTCTTTAACTTGCTCATTCAAAAACCTTATTGGTTACAAAGCATCTTGAGGAAAATGGAGCTGGTCCTTCTCAAATGTGGGACCATCTACCATAGATTTGTACATCTGTTTTGTGTAGTTGATAGTCCATCACTAAGCAACAGTGGACAGTTGAGGCGGCATTTAATTGTTGCTGGCAGCGTTCCAGAAGGTTAGTGATGAGGCTTTGACCACGTAGACTCCACATTTTTCCTGCACATCCTCTGTGGTTTAATGCTGAAGTGGTTTCAGCATGCATGAGCAGATTAAAGAAGAATCGGGGGGGGGGGGGGGGCAGTGAAGCATCCAGCTGCCAAATCTCAAAAACTAATTGCAGGGCAGCATCTACTGCTGGCTTCAAGAATTGATGCATGACTGAAGAACTGCACATGCATTAATTTTCTGATTTTGAATGGTTTTACTGACATCCGTTATATTGGTGTTGATATTTAAATTTATTGGGGTTATTAAAAAGAACTGGTTTGTGGGGGACAAGCAGTTCCTTCACAGTAAGATGTGTTACGATTTGATAATCTGCAGCTGTTTTCTGCAGGTATGTTCAACATGTATTAATTTACTATTAATAAAATTTCATGTTTCCCTGGAAACCTGTAAATAATCTATATGACCTAATTAGGATTCCACCAAGTAAATCCTCTTTGTTGTGAGAGAATACTGATTTGTATCGTGCAGGTATATTAGGCATACTGCAAATTCCATAAAAAAAGAGTGTTTTTAAGTCAGGTTTGCATTAGCTATTATCAAGTAGTTCGTGAATGCTGTCGTCATAAGTATCCTGAGCCGACTGAACTCTCCCTGCAGAGACTCAGTAAAAGCCTGAAATCACTGGAAAAATCATCATCTTTTGGTTCTGGCATTGATACCTCAAGCATAATATGAAATCTCACTTTGTTTGCTTACAAAATGGGACTTTATTATACGCAGATGTGTCCTCTCAATATTTTGGGTCAGCTCATCTATTATTATTGACACACTCAAGCAAAATGGTTTACTTTATCTATTTAATGATGATTTTTTTTTTTTTTCTTTTCTATGAAAGGGGCAAGAATGTTTATCTGAATAACATCAACACTGGAGACCTTGTGATGGAATAATCATAGCCACAGTATGTGATGAGTAACATTAGATTTGCTTTGGTAGGGCTGCCATTTTGTGAGTGTGTGCTTGATTTTGTCAGATCATCTCCTTTTCAGTTTATAACCTCATGAGGTTGTAGACATTTTCAACAACTTAGACAGCAAATAGCCATGTTAAACAATATGTGATGTTATATTTGTGCAACGCATTCATTTCTTATGTGGACTTTATTCACTGATACGGTATATTTACAGGGTTATTTCAGCAATTTCACATTGCACATCCAAAAAGTGAGGGGACTTTTGGGAGACTGCTGAAACAAGACTGATATTCTACAGCTGAGGCTCTTTGAGGCTGTAGTATAAGGCGCAGTGGAGCTTCATGCTAAATACCAGTTTAGTGTCTTAACATGCAAAAAATCTGCTAATTAGCTCTATGCTGATGGGAATATCAATACTTGCAAGTATTTGGCTATTAACTAATGTATTGGACAAATTGAAAGTTTGACCTGATGATGGACATGTAATGTTAAAAGACCATCAAAGTCATTTTAATTCAACCACAGGGGAAGAAGAATTCCTGTACCAAATTTCAAGGCAATTTATCCCATAGTTGTCAAGACATCTCACTCAGGACCACAAATGACAGCCTCATGGTAACGCTAGATGAAATTCAGGGGAACAGCACAGACAGAAGGCTTCATCTCCTGGCGACCATGAGATAGTTCAGTATGGTGGACTGACCAACAGACCATCAGACCAACAGCATCCATTGGGCAACGCAGAGGTCAACCTCATATCAACATCTAGTCCCTAGAATGGGTAAAACACCAAAAAACTGGATCCTATAAATCCCACAATGTAGTTAAATAGCATCTTTCATTCGACTCTCCCTGGCTGGTAAATGTCTTTCAAACCTCACACTTCCAGTTTTTAACTTCCTGTAGTCTCCAAACTGAAATGATAATGATGACATTGCTATGACATAATCCATCTTATTTTCTCAGACTCAGACCTCCAGAGTCACCTCCAGATTGACATAATACAACTGTTTCAGCAGGATGAGTAGTGCTTCCAGTGGTGAGTAAATGGATTATGATATGAGAAATCAGAGGAATGCTCCTTTAATCTTTAGTTTTAGTCTAATGTTAACTTAATCTTATTCATGTAGGCCCCATTCCCCAATATAAACTCAAAAAATATCATTTGCTGAAAGGTATCTCATCAACCATTATATTTGTCAAACATGGTGCTTTAACTGTGTATTTGTTCCATATTACTGGATATAGGCCAGAAACATTTACCAACAAATTTACCCCAGATGTTATGATTTTTGAGCACAGCAAGGGGTTCTCTGCCACGACACTCAAAGAAGAAAGTCGATGAATTTGAGCAGATTCCTAAGTAGGAACAGGAATCTGTTGTACTTTGTAAAAACTTGTTTTATGTCAAAGCGATACCTTTCTTGTGGTTTTCACTGTGTTGACACTGTGACACAAAAACGCTTGTCTGGCCACAACAATGAGAAGCGTGACATCATGGGCTAACTTAAAGCTATGTTGGAGAGCGTCCAGATAAAAGTGGCTGGTGCGTGGACTGTGTATGCAGCCACTTTGCATATGCAGAGCTTTATAATATGTGGCATGAAAGAATTACAGCACAACACCTCATTTAGTCTTCCTTGAAGCTCACAGAGACCAGGAGCACATCATTGCTGTGTTTCTAACTGCTAATTCTGAGCTTCCACAAAGTATCTCTGGGATTCTGAGCTTCGAAGATTTAGAATATCATGTCATATTATAGATAAAAACAAGTAAAGTAAAAATAACATCACAGCATCATGAATATGAATGTGTTGATAACACAACTTAGATTAAAACAAAAAGAAGTCACATGGAACTTTGATTTTAAGTGCACAAAATGCAGAAAGGTTCAAAGTACTGAGACTCTTTAAGAGAAGAGATGTAATGAGCTTGATCATTATCAAGCTCATTACATGCTCATAATTTTTATTTGGAAAACAAACCCGCTGAAGTGTGTCCAAAAGGTGTCACATATATCAAAGTGTTAAGAATGACATTATTGATTGAATGCTGCACACATCGTTTTAAAAAATCTGGTTCTAATAAGCATCACAGTACTCCAGCTGCCATTCTCAAAGTTACTAATGACGTCCTGATGGACGTTGGCAACGTTAGTTCTGCTTGAGTTGAGCTCATCATTCAACCTGTCTCATCATATAATTCTGATAGATCAGGAGGACTCTCCCAGATTTTTTCGTTCACCACAAAAAATAGAGGGGAATGAAATTTGTCCTTATTGTTTTGGATGATCCAGAGAACACGCTATTAGTTGCAGTTTCAACAGTCTCCTTAGTAGAAAGAATTTCCAGCGAAAATTGTTCACCAAAGAAAAAAAACCGGATGCCTTAAAAAACTGAGAAATGAGCAGATTCTGAGCTACAGTCCTGGTTGAAATAACGGGCAATTTTAAGTACAGAATTTAGAATATCTCCAGAAATAAATGCAAACAAACCAATTTTGTATAATCAGAATATTTAATAAAATGTCCAAAGTTATATGAAAGTTTCATATAGTGAAATAAAAAACAGATATAAAATGTGCATTTTACACAATTATTAATAAAAAATAAGAAAAACAGATAAGACTCACCTGTCCTTAATTTTCAGTGTTCACATGACCTGAATTAACCAGTGAATGATGGTTTTACTGCATGAAAAGGGGCTGATTGTTTTCCATTTTCTCTTCCACAGTGGTGAAGACAAGAGAGCTCCCTGAGAGCGTCAGAAATGCTATTATCCAAAAATTTAACAATTCCAAAGGCTACAAGGCAATCGCCAAAGATCTTGACAGTCATAAAACTGTTAAGACGCTTCCAGGACGTGGCGCTAAGAAGACACTCTGTGAGAGAAGTCTGGGAAGGTTGATGCAGATTGTGGAAAAAACACCAAGCAAGAGGTCTAAAGAGCTTCAGTCTGAGCTGGAACAATGTGGAGTGGCGGTTTCAGCCTGTACCTTACACCCAACAATAATGTCTATGGGGAATGAATGGAAACCATCAGATGTCAAAAAAGAGGGTCAGGTTTCTAAAAAACTACAGCAGGGTTTACGGAATGGTTAGCAGTGATGTGGCTATCTGATTCGTAGTGTATGGGTTAAAACATATAAAATCACTGATGCGGCCCTTTGAACTTCATCTCTTTCAGACAACCTTGTTCTTTTTCTATGTTGAGATTCTACAGGCTACTATTAAAGCTTGGATCACATTAGGCCCAAGCTTCATCTCAAAACTGAAGTATTTGTCAATTGTTTGTCATATTAAGGGGCCCAGCTGGCATCCATGGATGGATGGATGGAAGGATTTATCTGACCCATTTTATCCTCCTTGTCTTACATTTTATTTGTTTGTTTTTCTAAAACTGTGCTTTCCTGTTCATGTGTAGAATTTTCATTTTTCTCACTAGCTTTTATTTGCCATGTTGCTAATTGTAAAGCACTTTGCTTATCAATATTAACACTACAGATTTACTCTCTATTATGTCATTACAGCAGCCAAATGAGACATACAGTGTGCACAGAGACATAAACAAGGACAGCCTCAAGAATAACATTTTCATATTCCTCTACAAAACACATGAGTTATTCAAGCCTTAATCATTTGTGCATAACAAGTAGGTCAGAAACCAGAGTGCTAAATAAGATACTCGTGTTTTGTACAAAGAATTAACATATTTTTGCACATAATATTTTTAAACCAAGGCTACAGTGTGTTATTTCGGGCCCAGCCCACACACTGTTCCTTTGTAAGATTTTTCCTGCACAGTGATCCACAGCAAAACAACCAGTATCTAAAATAGCCGAATAAAAGAGAGTGGGCTTTTTTTTTTCTTCTTTTTTTGGACAGTGTTTGCAGGAAGCTTGTCTTTAGCTGTGGAGTGGAGGTGTGTTTGCTTTCACACCGCTCCAGAGAACACAAGCAGAGACGCTATCTCCATTCCCATCTGATCTGGCCAGGTAGAGCAGCGGCAGCATTGGCAGGCAAAGACTCCTTTGGACCTAATGGAGTTGAGGTATGTGCCTCGCAGGCATCTGAAGTAGGACAGTGAGAGGTGTATAAGCAGCCCTGCAATGATGTGATCCAGATTAAGTCATTTCTTTGCAAAATTAACAAATTGCTTATCAGAAAAGCTTATCAGCTTATATAAATTCATTATATACACATAGGCTTTTACACAAGCTACAGTTGTCTGGTAGATCTTTCATAAGAAAAATTCCTCTTTTTTTTGTGGACTGGTTTGTGTTCTTTGTTTATGACAGCAACAACAGTGCTTTCTTTCATGGAAATAAACTAAAGAATAGCTGTAGATAATATCAGCAATGAAAGACATCACGTCTGACCTACCGAAAACTTACAGCCCCCGTAAACTCGGGCTCAAATTTTAAGCTATTCGCTAAGATATTAAATATTCGTGACTAAATAAGTGACGACAAAAGCTAAAGCTCAGGAAAAAAAACATCCTCCGTTACTCTGTTATGAGATGAACTCTCTAAAACCTCAAAACAACCACAGAGCTGTCAAGCATTGCTACATCCTGATCAGTATATAGAAGCACATAACATCACCTTTTCCCCAAACAATCAAAGAAAAAAAGAAACACAAGAATCACTCATTTGAAGTAACCAAAACTGTTGTAGCTTTTGAAAACTGTGTGTTAATGTAGGGCCATGTTACTCACAGTAAAAGGCAAATTGAGAAAATAGGTTTTCAGGGCCTTTTAAACAGCTTAATCAACCTGAAAATACAAACAGTGGTGCATTCCTGAACACATTATTTGCCTCACAGGTGATCTCTGAAATCACTGCAGAAACAACAGGGAGAGAAGCCACAGATGGAGAAAGGAACAACTAAATAAAAACGCAACAACATGAATCGCCTCTTTAATTTGTATTTATGTCACTGAGATGACAATAAATAACATCAAAGAAAATTAAAACAGTCCCTTGATTATGTGGGCATCTGTTCGGATGAAAGCTGCGTTTAAAACTCGGAGGCTAAAAATACTGAAATTCAGCGACCGTTCAAATTGAGTCAAACCCAGACCAGTGTTCCCCATAAGGGAAAGTAATAACTATGACCTCAGTCTGTTATTTTGGTAATGGCTAATTAGAAGGGGCTTGTTTCCGATTAGTTCCTAATGTTACTTACACAGACCATTGCCTTGTTTCCGTGTATATTGAGTTATCCCTCAGTGAACCCCTCTCGCTGGTGCGCTGCTGGAATAACTGGTTTGGCTTTTCCAATCAGGCTGTTTATTTTTGTCCTTGATCACATATGCAATCATGACACTGTCAGTCCATTATTCCTGCTTTTTAATCCTCAGTATTTGTCACCTAATGTATGTTTAACTAATCACTTCTCTGAAATGGTCCTGAGAAACTCCCAGGAGAACTACTGATATTTGGATGAGTGGTTTTAATTATTCTATGAAGAAGGGACTGTGGACATGCTTCCTGGCCTTCCTCTGCTTTCCTCTCTTGACATTTTGTTTTATTAATTAGGATTAAAAGAGAACTCCACTAATGTAGCATTACACTCCAAGAATATCACAATGGACCGTTTAAAGAGATGATACAAATCAATGCTGCAGAACTGGAGATATCGTCTTTGTTTTTCATTCCATTATTCTTCCTTGTCAAAAAACCTGGTGCCTACATTACCCACAATGACACTCAACCTGATCTGGCACCAAGTCGGTCTTTGCAAGGGCAAAACTGTTACAAGTAAGTTTAGGAAACTAAAACTGCTTAAGAAACTGCTCGTGGTTCCAAATAGCCAACTTTCGTACCCAAATTTTGGTGAGACGTCGATACATTTTGCTGGGGCTCAAGGAAGAATATTTTGGTCAAACCAAAATGTCTTTGTCTAAATTGCAACACTTGAGTGGATTTGCATTTCTGTCCACTTGCGTCTTTGCATTGACTCTATCTATATGCAATTCTGCCACCTCTGAAAAACGTCTGATAACGCCTTAACTGGTTGTGTGATGCTGTAACGTCACGTCCCTTCCACGACACAGATTGCTTCTCAGGAAATGTAAAAATGGGTCAAATTAAGCATTTGAACAAATGGCAAATGCTGTCATTTTTCTGAAGAGCACAGTATCCAGCGCTATGTTAATTATTCATGTAAAACAAAAGGTGACACTTTGTTACTCTTGTGCAAAAATGCTGGGTCCTCATGAGATTAATTGAGCAAAAGGCACCAGCAGGCTGAACGTTTCCTTTTGTTCCTCCTTTTTTCTGTGAAAATCCCCTCTGCACACTAAATTTATGAGGATCCAAATATTAATCTTGAACTGACCTATTTTGAACATTATTGCATTGTACACCTGGGAGAACGGAGCTCAAGCCAAAACAGCCTCTTAATGTACAGGAAGGAATAAATGGGACTTCTGTGGCTGAGAAAGATTTAATATTTAAGCTACAATAAGAGAAGCTTGCAGTCAGTGTTAATATTCAGCATTCGTCTTCTTACATTTGTATGTATTACCATTACCATACTCAAATATAAGTCGTCTAATGAGCGGCTTGCAGACTTGTATAATAAAGGCAGAGAAATGTTGACAGTGCTCAGTAATTACATTCAGAACTGCCTATGTTTGCTGAAGATGCATGCCAGAGCTAAAAGAGAAAAGCATCTGCATGTGTCCCGTGGACTGCGACTGCTCTACAGAGCGGACAGGCAGTTGCCCACATGTGACGTGACACAAATGGAGGCAGAGTGGCCACTGAGCAGCTAGCCTAGAGACTTTGTGGTGAGCGAGCGGCACAGAAATGTGACTTCCTCTTGCGCCGTCAGATCGTGTGTTTCGGTTGAGTTGAACGCTGACTTCACTTTCGGCAGGAACTCACGAAACCCTCAGTGGGTCAGCCGAAGTAACTGATAAGGATTCCACTCTCAGTTTAAAGCCTTTAGTCAGCTTTTAGGATTTGGAAAAAAGTCTGTTGACGTTAAAGCATAAAAGCAATCAACAGTGGTTCTGTTGTGTTCTCAGAAGTAAGCGGAATCCTGCTCATATCGCACTCATGCTCGTCAACCATGCATGAACGGTTAGTAGGAGGTGTGCAAGTGTGAGCTATGGCTGTTAGGTGACCTATCAACACTGTACTCACAGCTTGCTGGTTCATGGCTGCTGTTCTCATTATCAACAAGCTTTCATCATAGCAGCTTTTATCTGCAGCTCCTGTCCTACCGTCACCCTGCTTCAGGTGTTAGACAAGAGCAAAGAACAGCTTCCCCAACACCACAGACGGTTCACTGGATAGACAGATGCTGTAAAATCAAACAGTGAATACGAGGCAGCATCAGAAAGTACATGCACGTAATATTTCATTTGAACCTGCAACAAATGATTTTTTTTGGCCACTTGGGGGCAGCAGAAATAAATTGTGAGCACAACATTGATCACCTTTTAAGTTAATATGGTGAATGTGTTAGCAAACAGTTGATTATTTACACAACCAGCAGCACCATTATCATCCATATGGTATCATGTCTCTGGCAATCTGGTGAATAAAAGTTCAATATTTACTCTTCCTTTAGATCTGTTTTTGATTCATATCAAGTCTTGAGGAAAATATCTGACTCATCAGCTGCTGGGTGTCTGTGTGAAGGATGTATTACAAGTAATGGATACCAACTTAGAAGATGGCACCTATTCATTTGAAAGGAAATTACTCCCCCAGTGCAAAAAATGTTTTTCTTTGCTTCCTGGCTCGTTTCCGCATTGTGTGCATGTGCATTGGTTGCTCACATGTAAAAATCCCTTTTCCAGGCTCAAATATGAAACCTTCATAGTAAAAAAATTCATAATACAGCATGTCTTGCTTTTTTTTTGTTGTTGTTTTTTTGGTTTTGTGGCCACAGGGGATTGTTTTGTTGCAGTACTGTGGTTGGCCACTGGGGCAAATTGGCAACAAGGCTGAGTGGCCACACCACATCCTGGTCTCTCTCTTACGCAGCACGGTCTGCGTACATGGATGTGTTCCACACACATAACGTTGGCCTATATGCAATCATAAATTTTGGGTTCTGTGTGGATGTCCGACTCTTGTGGATATGAAAAGATTTCCAAACTTACATAGCTCTGACTCGCATGGACCATTGTATTCTGGGTTTTAGACAGAAGACCACACCCACAACCATATACAGTATGCGCTCAGTTCATTTAATCCTCCCATTAGATTATAAAATATCTAATTTGCCTTTTTCCAAAAAGGAAAGGTATCATCCTCCGAGGAGCATTATTTTTTCATTTGCCATTAGTTTTCTGAGATGGTAAAGTGGACATGTTGACCTGATGGTGCGACTAAAGTGATGATCAGGACCAAAATTGTTATCCTTGAGGAACCATTACAACTCATTCATGTCGATATATGTTGCCGTGAATCAAAATGTTGGATCTGGCAAACAAGTGCAGGGCCGTCATCGCCATCCTTAGGCCTGGTATAGCTCGGACACAATACTCTAAAAATGAAGAATCTGCAAATGAAAGGTATTACGCATTAAATACGCTTTATATGAATGTGAAATCAAACTCTATGCATTTTTTCTTGAATAAGCCGGAGAGATAAGCTGTGCCAAGTGTACTTTGAATGTTATTTATGGACCCAGTGAGAACAGAGCTTTACAGGCTTGAGAAAGGATCGTTCGATTGGAGATTCTCAAGAGCCTTCCTCCCTCCCTCCCCCCTGCAGAGGGACTCATCTGTTCCTAATATTACACACTTGTGCTTAGGAAACCTCTGTAACTAATGCGTTACGCTAGTCCATCTGAAAAAACTGCTGAAGGCTTTATACGAGCTCTAAAGCAGATCACACTCTGCTGTTAGTTTCAGGTAGAAAACGCGTGATTACACATTATCATTACTTGAGAATATTGAGTTTGATGCTGTATATCAGGGTTAGCAAATAAGTTCAACCATGGGCCAGTTTTTTTCAAATTTGTTCATAGGTGGGCAATCAGGCCTAAATGTTGAAGAAGTTTATACTTTTAAGACTAAAATTGATTTATGGAAGTGTTTTGGAATTGGATCTGGGGGCTGATACCATTTTCCCATTTGTATATTTGAGCTGACAGAAACACAGCAGCCTATGTTATTATTCATTTGGCAAAAAAAAAAAAGACTCATACACAGAAATGTGTGTTCTGTGTTGCACTTCGAGACTACAGATGTGACTGATAGATTATTCACACAGCAAAAACAGTGACCCACTTTATTTTCGGTTGAGAGAAAGTACATCTGTCTACACGAATCGATGTTGGTCCAATTGGCTGAGGCTGTGGAATCAAAACTGTACTGTAGGTGTACACTGTAAAACTGCTGTAAAAGCCTCAGTTTGCCTGTCTCTCTTCACATGTGGACATGATCATTGTATATACATTGTTGTCCACAGTAGACTTGTGAACAATGGTGTGATTTTTTTAAAAATAAACCATTAAATGAGAGACTTACACTTTCATCAAGTGGACCAATTTCTTTTTTTTCTTTTTTTTTCTGGTACCAGATTTGGCCCATGGGCCACTGTTTTCATACCACTTCTGCATATGTTTATTCATTTGGGACAGAAGCACTAATCCCCCCATAAACACACACCTGGTGTGTTCCAAAACACACAAACTCCTCTCTAAATCTATACTGTAGAATATAATCACCACATAGTATAGCCCTGTTATTTACACCGTTGCGAAAAATTCCCTCAATTTGCAAAGTCGGCTAATATAGGTCATTTGAACCTGGATATTAGTTGTACTTCCAACTTTAAGACAGGAAGCAGAGACAAACATACTTCTGGAGATAAAACATGTGTAAGAACTGTTGGTAAAAAGCTGGATACCTGCTGCTTTGTGAAAAGAACTCTTTCTTCAAAAGCTCTTACTCTCTTTGTCTCCGTCTGTTAATGTAGAGTCATTTATGAAGCTACATTAACCTTACGTAACCACAGTCAACACTGATCCATTCAGCTCTATACAATGGTTACAAATACTTAGAAAGAATTTCCCAAGATCTTTGTACACGTTCCAAAAATAATGATGACATCACTCATTATTGCATACAAGTTGTTGCATTTGCATTTACACTGTCACATTCCTTTATTGAAACAAATTACATGTACTGAACTGTCATAAATTAGTCTTAGGCAAACATGCAAAACCAACCATAACTACAGCACCTACATAATAATTAAGACCTTACAAGTTCATTCATGCATAAACCAAGAAAGAATGGTGCGAAGGACAGGCTTTCTCACAATAATTATTATAATAATAGCAGCAGCAGCAGTAGTAGTGGCACCACCAATAAAACCTGTAATAATGATAATGATTATTTTTCTTTGGTCCAGAAGGGCACTTCAGCCAAAGGGGGCAAAGGTGTAGTGTCTGTGTACGCTGTCTGCATGTCTCTGCCATGGAGATTTAATTAGCTACTGTATGTGACCGCAGATTTAGGTCAGATTTTGTTCTGAGACTTTGACTTAGTTCATGTAATATGGGGATTTTCTCTGCTCGTGCAGTTTTGCCTTTGGGTAAATCAGGTTTCCATTGACCCACATCCTGTTTCTAACCTCCCTGAGAGATTTCAGAACATTCTGCTTTTCTACATGCACACAGTTTGTGGTAATAATCTTTTCAGCAACGTCAAATATTTTGCACATCACTATCATTACTGCGATCTGTTTTGTTTTCCTGCATTTGATTGTCAATTGTGTTTAGCGAGATGTTGCTCATGTCGCACAATATGTTAACAGTCAATTGGGAGCGTCGTACCTGTATACTATTAAGAGTGCAACACCACTGCTGACACCTGTGTTGTGCAATCATTACCATAATCGCACATTCACATGTTTATGCCTGTGAGGATGTTGTGATGGTTGAGCTGCTGTTGTCTGTCATAACAGACTGACAGGGCCAGAGTGGTTGTTTGGATCTCACCATCTGTCAGTAGTGAAGGCGAATGTAGCTTCATTGGGTCCCGGTCAAAAGCCCAACCTGTCCATAAGGTCACCCTGAGACCTTTCCAAACAGCCTTTAAAGTTACTCATTCACTCAAGGCGCCGGAGCCACAAAACTCCAGTTCCCCACGTGAAAGGCACAATAAGTCACTGATGTTTGTAAGAAAAACAAACCCTACTATTGGCGTATAAATCATTTAGAGGCTAGACTTAGTTTTGACAATAATACTGATTCCCGAGGGAGTTGCAAGCGCATGGGAAACCAAAGCGAGATGGATAGTGTATTCCTTTTGTAAGTACATCATGTTTCAACGCAACATGAAAAGGCATCCTGAGGAGCAATAACTCATCTTTGCAGTTTCCCACATGGCCCTCATGCCTTTGACATATCTAAAGAAGAGTGGTGAAGATTACTAAATGGCCCAACTCCAAAACACCCTCATCACACATGCTGAAACCTAGATCCCTCTGTTGCTTTACAACAAAGGCTTCAAGTAAGAAGGTTCAACAATTACACCCAGAACCACTCTGTGTGTGTGTGTGTGTGTGTGTGTGTGTGTGTGTGTGTGTGTGTGTGTGTGTGTGTGTGTGTGTGTGTGTGTGTGTGTGTGTGTATACGTATATGCACCGTTGTGGCTGATGTGTATACTGTATAGGAAGCTACGGCAAGCAGTCTTTTAGCAGAGGAAAACAGGTAGCCTGGTTCTGTCCAAAGGTAAAGGCAGCACCTATAAAGCTTTCTAATAAACATGTTACACTGTATCTTGCTTGTTTAATCCATGCAAAAACCAACAAGAAGACTCCTGGAAGTCACTGCACCCACCCAAGAAATAGTCCAGCTAACTCTCCCCCTGATGCCGGTCTTTACGCTAAGCAAAGCAAACCAGTTGCTAGCTCTAGCTTCATATTTAGTGCACAGATGTGTGTGGTATTAATCTTGTCATCTATTTCTTTTCAAGAAAGCAAATATGCGTATTGGCCAAAATGTTGAGCCATTCCTTCAAATCACAATCAGCTAGTACCATAAAGCCACAAAATTTGAAGCTTGGTTTCTTGCATGGAAATTATCTTCAGATGCTATTTTGACCTGGAGGTCTGGTTAAAGCATTTAAGTCCAGTCTGTCCTGATCCTTCACTCACAGTTTAGGTTGGAGGAGTGGGATTAACTCTTATCTGCACTGGGATGTTGTCTGTTTTTAGGCTGGACCCAACATGGACTTGTGTACCCCCCCACACACATGCACACACACACACAAACACACCCACACGCCCACACACATCTACCACCCCCCATCACCACCACCCCGGTGCCACTTCACCCAGCTTCATGGAAAGCATTCCTAAACAAAACCAGTCCTGTAGATACCATATCAGTTCCCTTTACATACTGTATCATAAAATCAAAAAACTTCAGTCTCCCATACCTTCCTACTTGATCTGACTCTGACACAGTCGATAAAAACAACTGTTTATTTATTCTAACTCAGTTTTAAAAGCAAATATTTCTCCAACTCGGGGAGACCAAACAACTGAGTGTCACTGTAAAAACCCGTGCACAGGCTGGCAGGTTTCTTGTTCCTGGACTGATATAATAAATCACAGGACGCGGGTTGGCCCAGAGGTCGAGTGGGTGAGTTTGGCTAGTTGGTTGCTGGTTTGATTCTGCAGCGCTGAACACAATAGTCCAGCATAACACTTCCAAGGTACCCTGACCAAAGGTGTTAGATTTGATAGCAACCTTAAGCTCTGAACTGTGAAACAACGTATGCCCATATACAGCTGATGTACAACAGCATAAAAAAAAAAAAATCCAATTACCTTCTGAAAACTGACTCAAGAAACAGGTGTTAAAGTAAAACACCAGCCCTCTCTTTCATTTTCCATCTGTTCATTTTTCCACATCTGTTTTCAAACATTTCTTGACACACCATGTATTAGGTGTATTAAAGGTCGTTTTTAAAGAAATCAAGCCATGACCTAGACTAGCCTACCTGCTAGGAAATATATGTAATCGCACAATGAGTATGAAACAGGCTGTGTATACACAGAACAAGGACCTTTGACGTGACTGCACAGTGAGTTTTTTTCCACCCCATCTAAGACATCCCATAACATCAGTATAGGATTACCAGCAAGCTCAGACTCTCTCCTTCACACTTTGTCCATGAAGTCTTTGATAAGCCCTTGTTTTTAGTTCTGGATAATGCACATATGGAAAGGTTTTATTGAGCATGGCATTGCATGAAACTGGATTTCCGAAAGAGGAGGCAACTGGTAGGAATAGGTGTCTAATCAGGACAGGGTCAGACCCAACAGAAGCTGTTTCTGCAGTGAGCAGCAGTAGCTGTTATTTTCCTTCACTGTGTGCCCACCGGACTTTCATTTACAGTTCAAACGCATTCAGTGCCATAGAACCTCCTGCCGGGATTGAAAATGCACTCAAATCAAAGTGGTAAAACTGTGTAACACCGGGCTTTCTTTACATAAGGAGTGCATCGAGAGGTGTGTTCAAACACGAATCCCACCGAGGTGCTTCAGATATTCATCTACATACCACACAATGTGATCCAGATCGATTTTCCCAACATTTTACTGATCTCCTCCTCACTCAAAGTGTGTTGCAACTTGAAAGTCTCGCTTGTGGTTGTGCTGGTAATGTCCTTCCAATGTTGCTTGTTTTCACAAGTGTTGTGCATGCCTGAACGCTCACCCGCGGTGTTGTAACTATCCAACTGTCATGTCACCTCGTATAACATTCAGGGCTATGTGCTGGAACTCAGCAGTTTAACAATTAGAAATATTTAAGTGGGGAATATAGCTATGGGGCTACAGCTCTGCGTTATTATCCCTATAGGCTACAGTATCTAGACTGCATTAAAACCAGAGACTATGAATGAAAACAAATGACAGACTCCTCCAGTGGGTCAAGTTTATAACACCTCACATTAGTCTGAAAACGTTTTACTGGGCCTATATTTCCAACCAATAAATGACAACCACGGTGTGTTCAGTGGCTCCAGATAGTTGACAAAATGTCAACTCTGTATAAGCTAAAATTTGTATATTTAGAAAGTGAAAAATATTGTAGCTATTAATATAACAATGATGATGATGATGGTGATTGGGTATTAATATTTGTATTTATAATAATTCTATGCAAAATTTTGAACGTCATCTGCGCAATTACTACAGTAGTTACGGTAGAAAATTCCGCGACACTTTGGCCCCTTGGAGTGATGCCTTCACTGACCGCAAAAACTGTTGCTTTTACCGGTTAAGGTCAGGCGTATGGGAGAGTTGGGACTTGATATTTTAATAACAAAGACCGCGTGTGCGGCTCCATTAATAGAGAATCAAATCTTGGCATATTGTGGCATAGATTACCACTGCAACTTTCCGCTTCATTCTTAAGGTCTAACTTTTAGTAACAGTCGAGCCTACTTTTTCCAGATTTTGTCTTATTCATTTTTGCAGTTCCACGACAGTTGTGGAAGTTGTTTTTACTTTAAAAAAAAAAAAAAAAAAGCTAAACTAATGTTTTTCTTTTAGGCTTGCAAACTTTTTTCTAACTTTAAAGTATAAGCTTACGAGGCGCACCTGAAGGCACCAAAAGTCTTGGTCAATTAGAAGAGTTTAGACAGTGAGGAGAGTCTTTAGTCTGGCTGTGAGCGCTCCACCAATGACCAGCTAAAAACGCCCCACTGCTCCGAATCAGATCTGCGGGGGTGGGGAGCACACAAGTTTGGATTTGGAGTTGGAAAACCATGGGATTCGAGCTGGACCGCTTCAAGGGGACCGTGGACCCGGATTTCAAATGCAACTTGTGCAATAAAGTCCTGGAGGACCCGCTGACGACTCCGTGCGGTCACGTCTTCTGCTCCGGTTGCGTGCTGCCCTGGGTCGTCCAGCAGAGCAGCTGCCCCGTCAAATGTCAGCGGATCTCCACCAAAGAGCTGAACCACGTCCTGCCTCTGAAGAACCTCATCCTGAAGCTGGAGATCAAATGTGACAACCACGCGAGGGGCTGCGATGCGGTGGTGAAGCTGCAGCATCTGGCCGAGCACGCAGAGATGTGCGACTATTCCCCGGCCAAGTGCAGGAATAAAGGATGCAACGAGCTGCTCAACCTGGGGGACATGGATGCCCATATGCGCGAGACGTGCGACTACAGACCGGTCGGGATATGCGAGGGCGGCTGCGGACTGATGCTCACCCACAAAGAGCAGAAATTCAGCAGCCACTGCTGCCTGAGAGCCCTGAAGGCGCAGAACAGCGCGCTGCAGTGCAAAATGATCAGCCTGGATAGAGAGTTTAAGAAGCAGACTATTAAAGCCAACAAGAGGGAGAAGTCGCTCCTGGCACAGCTGTCCGCCGTGCACGGCGAGCTGCAGGTGACAGCGGTGAAATACCAGAAGAAATTCACCGAGTACAGCGAGAGGATCGACTCCCTCACCAAGACCGTGGCTTTCTCCTGCAAGGTAAGCAACAAAGTTTCAGCTCTCGGGGGGGCACGAGTAGCTCTTTTCCCCCCTCTTGTCCACAGTTTGCTCTCCCCGTTGCCGAGGGAAAAAAAAACAAACCTGTATTCTGTTAGTAGGGAATGCATCAGATATAGAGAAGACAGCAAACCCTCGCCTTCGTCTCAAAGTGGATGTTTTAGAATGACTGCCACAATGTTTCGTTCTGGTAGTTTAGACCTAGACAGCACATTCCCTCCTTATGTGTGTATCTGCAACACTACATTTTCACCCATCTTTAGTGACATCCTGCTGTACAAACGTTTAAGAGCCAACTTTATAGGCTTTAAAATGTCTTTCTCAACTTGTTTGTTTGCATTCTGGGGCTTGTCTCAGTTTTAATGGCTCTTCATATTGTTTTGGATCAGTAGTTATCCTTTTTTTTTTTTTTTTTTTTTTACCTCATCACAGATGACAATGGAAGTCAGACAGTTAATGAGGATTTTTCTGACAGTTTTCCCTCTCGGAAGCAACTTTCCAGGAGTGCTCAGAGGCTTGTTCCCTCACTGTCCTCTTCGAGACATGGATGTCAGCTGTGCCTCTGGCCAGCTGGCAATGGGGGAGGGCCAAATATTTACTGCAGTTCTGTACACAACAAGAGCCAGGGTCCAGGCACACAGCATATCCCCGCTGGCAGCACGCTTGTTTGAGGCTTTCTGTCGTGGGGTGTTCGCCCTTCCCTCGACAACGTGAAGTCACGGATGCAGCAGAGTTACCGGCCACCAAAGTTGTATGAGTGTGATGGAAGATCTTGGTTTTTCAGTAGGAGTCTCAGCAGTGCTTGAAGGACTTTCTGAGGGGCTGAAAGCCCTTGAAAAGCGGATATTGCGCACTGTGATGATGAGCAAGATTTAATATTGGCTCCCCTCTGCGTTAAAGATGTAGTACTTTTTTCTATCTCTGGGCTTAGTGCAGACCTCTATTTAGGAAAAAGTGCAGGAACCCCTGGTGAAAGGCTGTTTTATGGTTCAAATTTAAAACCTTAATGACCAAATAACAACATCATAAAGGATGCAGAAGTTCATAAGTCAGTTAATGAATTAAATTAGTGTGTGGTGGTTGCACTGCTGCTGTGATCAGCAGAGGGGAGTGGTCAGATTGTAATCAGGCTTAGTTATAAAATCTGTCCTAGAACAGGAGGAGGAGCTTTTGATTCACTACAAATTGCACAGATTGGACACACATACTGCTGATGGCGTTACATAATAAAATGTGGATGAACGGGAACCTTTCTGGGTTGTTGCTTTTATTTAAGCTGCCTATTTAACTCTTAACTGCCTATTTTTGTCAGTGAAGTTTCTCATTCAGTTTCTCGCTCAAGTGACATCTTTCAAAGACTTCACTCTTTCCTTGTTTGTTTTTTTTTGTTTTTTTTGTTCTTTTTTGCTTGGTGGTTTCATTTGTCCATTATGGGCTCTGTTCCCAGCAAAATGTGTTCCGGTAGACTGGTAAATTGCGCATCAAAGGCACCGATGCGGGGAAATGGTGAAATCGCTCATGCTGGTTTAAAGAAGCTTGCTGGGCCTGTAGCACAGCTGGTTATCATAGTTCATTTGACAGCGGCATCTCAGTCCTACCACTGAGATACACGTTAAGTGCGTTATTCCCAGTGAAACCCAGTGCAAACAGAAAGAATAAAGTCCCCTCTGCGGGCACACCTTGAACATACATAAAAGACATGGGAGATGGAGGAGAAGAAACATTTTGTAGATGATGTGTTTAGTTGGAAAGGTTTTTTTTTTTTTTTTTTAATTTTTTTTATCTCACATGGTTCTTTCACTGGGTCCAGTCAAGCAGTGAACACGATTGCTTGCTGGGAGGATCTCAATGCACACATGGCAGTATGAAACAGAGCATCACAAGTGAGATTAGCTGTGCGGGAGGCAGGCGACATGCAGACTCTCTCAGAGCTTATAACTGGTTTTATACTTCTGCCTTGAGGGGCTACAACGTACCTACGGCGGCTGCGCGCATAGGCTCCGAGGTTATGCTGTAGGCTACACCGTAGCTGAAGTGCACCTCCTCAAAAAGAGCTGCAGGTTTGGGCTGTGGCGTCAGCGGGGATACCACGAGGGAACAGCGACGACTGTGACTGGCCACTGTTGTTTTCCTGTACCTGATACTGGTGGAGTTTTTCGGAGAGCGAAAACAACATGGAGGAAGTCAAAGAGAAGTGTTTTCCTTTTCAGTAACAAAGTGATTATACTGCAGACCTTCTGCTCACCGTGATCACAGCTCGGTATGAGTGACTGAACCTAAACACAGTGATTACACAGCGGCAGTCTGCTATTCAGTAACGAGACACAGCGAAATAACATCATAAGTTACCTGGACGTAACTCCAGTTCTATGAATCTATGTGTGTAGCTCAGTGTTGCTCTGTATCATCAAGTAAATGAAAGAAAATGAACAAGGTTACTGTGGGGATTATAAAACCCAATACAGCCTGATCATCCGGTTTAACTTTCTTTTGTGATTGCAGTTGATCAGTTGATCAGTGATCCGTCAGATTTGATTACACTTTTTGCCTATTAAACCTTTCTCACAAGGGATATTTTAATAGCAGGAAAAGCTCGGGTTTTGACATTTATGATGGCTTCCTTTGAAGCTACGCTAGTGAGCCAGCATTCATAATACCACGGAACTGGAACCACTAAATGAAGTGCATCTGTTACTAGCCGTGTATCACAATACAAAATGACTGTGGTGAGAAGGGTCTAATACAGATTTGTTATGACATATTTGTCCCTTGAATCACTGTCAAAGAGTGAAGACAGACCCATCATTTCATGCCACGTTTGACGGGTAACCTACTTTGTTTGTTTTTGAGTCTCCGTCACTCCACGGCTTAGGCTTCCTTGGCCAGATGGTGGATTTTAATGTCTTCTTATAATAACCAGGCAGTGACTGTGAGGGAGATCAGGGTGACCTGGCTATGTGGAATAACTGACTGAAGTTTCCAATAATAGTCGGAAGACATTTTAAGCTTCTTCAGTGAGCCAGGAAGAGCAATAAAACAAAGCAAAAACAAAAAGCTCAGATCTCACTCTGTTTCACTTTAGGCCTGATAGAATGGCTGTCACACTTTCCATTCAGCCTTAGATCTCCGTTTTTAACAGAGCTCCGCTTTAACTGCTGTGGAAGACAGTGTTTGCGCTGCGCGATGTGATAAAGAGCATCTATCAAAATCACAAGACATCAAACAGATTGAGACTCCACTGAATTTGATCTGGGTAATCAGGGGCTCAATCTGATTAGGCTAATTGTGGACTAATTTTAAACCATGAATCTATGAGATAATTTAATGGAATAATTTACTCCATTAGGCAACTCTCCCACGTGGGGTGGGTTTCAGTTGAATATGAGATGAGATCACATTAATAAAAGCCATCTAGAAGTCACAGAAAGTAACCTTTCAAGAAAAAAGAATTTGATTAGGCTGCCGCTTCCTTTGTATACATACTTTAGCTTCACTGAGTAATTACTGTATCCTCTAATTGATTTGAAATCTGCCGTATCTTCTGTCACAGAGTTTCTGCCTCATCCTGAAACAATGTTTCCTTTTTCGTTCTGCTTTACAGCACCTACACTATAATTAGATACACTATGTTAAGAGGCAGACAGAGGAGAAGGTGGTTTGATTGAGGACAGATTTGGAAAGTGTGACTGGTGCCGAGGTGAATGGCTCACCGTGAGTGTGCCAAGTCACCAGTGAGCAGTAGACTAAAGGTTCCCTGCAAGTTTGCTTTCTTTCCTCAGCTGCCCTCTTCCTCTTTTTCCAGTGAAATTAATGTTGATCATTTGTTTACTTGACATAGCCCCCATGTGTTCCCCCAAATGATGTCTGCATGATCGTGTTTGGCACTTTTGGTGGTAAGGACATTTTATTTTTATCTCCTAGGCATACTTAATGTTTCAGTAAATGCATAACCTCCTGAAGAGATTCATTTAATTTCCTAGGGATTAGAGCTTTGCCAGAGTGTTCGCAGATGTGAAAAAAAACTCAGCTTAATTACTCTGAGTTCATTTTAATGGCTCTCGCAGACGAAATGTGAAAACACCTTTAAAATTCATCCAACTTGTTTTGCGGCTTGTGGCAGATTCCTTAGAACTCAAGTGGATGGAACAGCCTGTAATTTGTTTTTGTCAAATTCTCAGTCATATTCAAGTAATTTTCACTCAATGGCCAACTGTCTTCTCGTTGACAGTATCAGCTGTAGTGACTATAATTCGGAAGCATGTGTCGCCAATGCTGCCGTGACACGGTGCAGGGGCGCACATTCCAGCATGGGGTGACATGCACATGATAGTCTATTTAGCCTATATGGCAGTCGGGACACTGTACATGCCAATAATATCTGCTTTATATTTAGTCCCAGTGTGTCGCAGCATACTGGACTGGCAGCTGAAATTATGTTACCTCATAACTCCCCTCTAAGTCCTGCTTAAAAAAACAGATTAAGAGCTGACTCTGCGAGTTTCCCAGAGTTCTTCATGTCATGTTGCTACTGAGTAAGAGGTCCACTGGTGTATTGATTTACATAGGACAACAGTTCGTGAGAGGGAAGGGCTGGTGGCGCCTCTTTGAACTGGTCACTTCTGGTGTTTGGGATGGCTAAGCCTTGCAGCGTGGCGAACTTTAGTTTTGAACTACAAGAGGAAAATATCCAATGGCACTTTCTACAAAATTAAAATTGAGGACCATGTTTAAGATAACATTAATGTTATCTTCACGGAACGACAGGACAAGCTACTTCTTAGCTCAAGATTGAGAGCTTTTAAGGTGATAAGATGAAAATTTTCATATGATGTTATCAAAAAACAAGTATAAACCAGGAGATTCAAGCAACAGTGTTTATTATTTACATTACCTCAGAGGTTTATTCAGAGAAAGAGTCACCACTCTATTTGTCTTTTTGAGTGGTGAGTAATGTTATCTTTCGACTATGCCATCTTGGCACAAGCATTAATAGTATAGACACTGTCACGCAGGAAACGTATTAACCGGGGAACAGCTATTAGTCTCTTTTTTTGTTTGGATAATTCACAGAATTACCATCAGTTGACTAAAGCTGAGTACAATTGGCCAGCAACAGTTGTCATTATAGCTGGTGAAATCGATGGCTGCATGTAAAACTTTAATTTCCTATAGCTTGTAAGGCCTTGTTAACTCTGTGAGCTACATTTGAGCTCTTGCAACATGAAAGCTGTATTCTTTCATATTGCAATTTTGCTATAAATTGATCAACTGTTCAGCCCTAGTGAAGAAGTGGATAAAGAGGTGTCATTAAGCCAATTTTTTCAGTTACACTTCCACATCACCCCTTAATATGTAGGGAATGGTATCATTAACCTTCTCTTGCCCTTGCACCTTGCTCTATTTGTACTTTTTTTTGTTTCAGTGCCTCTATTATTTGCTAATAAGAAGGTCATTTATATTCTGTCCTATTCTTCCTCTTTGAGTAGCGAGTTCAATCATTCTGTCGCTCACCTGGAGTAGATTATCATGAATAACCTCCTGCCATCTCTTTGTTCACGTGTCTCTCCTCTGTCTGTCTGTAGGAAGGCGAGACTAAAAGCGTGACGGTTGTCCTTCTTCGTGAGGGTGGATCTCTGGGTTTTAACATCATAGGAGGAAGGCCATGCGCGGTAGGTTAAAAGCCAAGCGTTTTAGAGGTTTCATCTCCCCCGGTGATCAGCCAAGTGTCATATGACAACCCAGGAATGAATAGCACATACTTAAAGCACCACAAGCTTTCTCTGTACTGACTGACTGACACGGCTTAAGACAGTCATGCATGTGTTTTCTAGTCTGTGGATAGATGGACCGCATCTATCAAGTTTTATTGTGTTTTTATATTGGTCTGGTTTAGCGGATTTGGCATTACAGATTAAAAAAGCTATAATTAGGTTTATGGGAGTTAAATCTGGGATTATGGCTTTGACCGCAGTTGTTTTGTCTCTAATTGAGGGGATTTTGGTGGTGAGGTAAACACAGAGGAGAGGAAAGGGTCTTTTATCCCGCCCTGAACCTTTCACAGCTACTATGTATTCTGCCTCGAGGCTCTGAAGTGAAAGTCATTAATGATGCCACTTGCAATGCTGAGTGGAGGGTGGAAAATATCTCAACACCGGTTACAACTCTATCTTCCATACATGGATGTTCTTTCTGCAGGCCCTATTGAAATGGTGTTCCCCTGTATTGGTTTCACCGGGACTGTACTCAACTGTTACACGGCTGTCTTTCCACAGCCACAGTGACGTACTTTTCTGTAGCAATAGAGATTATCACAGTAAGACTTTTTATGGTGGGAAACTAATAAAAAGTACTTTTTTTTTCTTTTTTCTTTTTCGCGACTCCATGGTCTTGTAGATTTGAAACTTTTCTCGCTAGTATCAAACTCAGCCATAAGAGAGCGGAGATAATACTTGGCTTTTGCTTTGCCTGCTTGCTTTAAATCAACAGTCTGTGTAAGAAGCTATTCATTAAAATGGAAATAGCTAATAACCCTGTAGCCTTTGACACGAGGGTTTTATGTGGCTGTTATTTTGGCATGGCTTGGTAAGAGCAATCAGCTGCCAGGTTTTGTGGTCTCATGAAGGGCTAGTCTCCACAGCTCTCAAGATCAGAGTAATTGTTAGGCAAAGTAGTAGGCTTGTTGGAGCATTGCGGCAAATTCACTGTACATGATGCCCCTGACAGAGGAAGCAGACCAGAAAGTATTAATTAGAATTAGCACTGTGACTGAGGTTTCTTTAAGTATCCCATTAAATTGAAGTTCTGTAATGTTGTTCTGGTCTGTTCTGTACCACTCGAGTAGAGTGGTACAGATACGTTGTTTTAAAATAAGTTTTTTGTTATTTGGATGAACTGACCCTTTAACTAGGGAGACTCACAAAATTTGCCTATGTGTGTTCAACCCATGAGAATTTCTGCATAAAGGTTCCGAGGTTTTTAAAAGTAATTTACCAAGTTGTATTCATGCAGCACTCCTAGCACCTCGTTTGTTTAGATGTCAGAACTAAATTTAGCTAGGTTTCAAAGATGGTGTCAAAAATTTGTACACTACTGTTCTCCTTAACAGTTTGAGCGCTCTGCTTTGATTTTCCAGATAATAACTGCTATTTATTCCACAGGATGATAATGACAGCACTTCAAATGAAGGGATCTTTGTATCCAAGATCGTCGAGAATGGTCCAGCGGACAAGGAAGGAGGCCTTCAAATCCACGACAGAATAATAGAGGTATGTGGCCTACATTGTAGTGCTTCATGGAGGAGGAAAAAAACACAAGTTGATGTACTATAGATATGGTACTTGGATAATGTTACAGCTGCTGTCTGCTCTATAAAGATGACGACGATGAAATATTGAGTCCATCATTCAATATTTCTGCTCCAGTGACCTCTGAAATTTAAACTCTAGCTGAAAGCAGAAAATCTGACACATTGAATGAGCATTTCAAGTACATTTTGGGCTTTTATTTCAGCTCAAGAAAGCGAATGCTTCAGACAGCTAAAGTTTCAGCATATACTTCTACCACCCAACACTCAGGTGGAGGCTTTGTTAAGTGGAACATCATTGCCGATAGGCCGAGATAAACCTGAGGCGAGGATGTCTGTCTTTGGTTTTGCTGTGTGAGAAAGAGTCCTGTGTTTGTTTCCTAGCTGACAAATCCCTCATGACAGTGCTGCCGCGTAGCGTCCTCCTCTCGCCTTTAAACAGAATCTCGTGTGGAAAGGCCAGCTCACCCTGAGGTCAACTTGAGGGATGAGTTGAAAAACTCGACATCACAAAGGTTGCTTTTATAGAACAGTTGTCAGCCAGACTCTTACACAATGGCCTCATTGAACAGAGAGGTTTATTTGGATTACAAGTTTGTATTACCGCGTGCCGCAGGATGACAAATATGGTTTGTCGCAGGCTTTATTGTCAAACCTCAGTGAAATTGCCCCAGAGCATTTTGACCAGCACATTGCTCACAGAGATGTTTGTGGAAAGTGTTTACAAGAAAAGAAGACTCCGACATCTGGAATCTGTTGATCACTCTATCCTGTCATTCATGCAGTCAAATGCTAACTACTTACAAAAATGCCACAAGTCCTCTTGCACAAGTCTCACCCAGTGGTTCTAAATAATGTTGTTGTAAATATGGCAACACCATAACTAAGATGTGTCATGTTAGTCTTCGTTTATAATCTCGTCAAGTAACACAACCAAATGTCTCAAAGCTCCCAGCGACTTGAGATTTGTCATGAGATCCCCTAAAAGGGCAGGTTGAACCAGCAATTCACAGGGATGCTGCTGACTTAAGGCCAAAAAGAGACTGCAAGTGGGCCACTGGCTGATGAGCGAAGAGAGATAAGCTCATATGTCACATGAACGTGCACGAGTGCAAGTGTGTCTATGTGTTCGTATGCAGTGTCTGTTTTTTTGAGCTTGTGTGCACGTGTTCGCCTGGGCGTGTGTGAGCACAGCAAGGTTGGGGAATCATGTTAATGGGCCAGATGTTGCTGTATTTGGTTACTTGAGAAGATATCTTGTTTAGGATTTAGTGTTGAGGTAGCCATTCACAGCCTTTCCTTACCTTAAAAAAGATTTAATTCTTTTGCTTCAGGATAATGCTGGACTTGTGTTTGTCTTGTTTTTGAGCTTATTGTGAATGAAGTCACGAAATCTCTCTTGAATACATGAGCAGAGAGGACGAGAAGAGCCTGAGGAGGTAGCAAAGCACCCTATTAAGTGACCTTATCTTTTCAAGAGATGAAGGATTGCTAGACAAAAACCAACAAAATAAATCATTCAGCCATTGAAATAGAAATGTATAGACAGTTCAGAGTTGTTGTTCCACATTGGTGCTTTTCATCGGATGGGAAACCTGATAGTGAAGGTGGTTCATGTTTCGCAGGCTCCCTCTTTGTTAGCTGGTTTAAGAAATAAAGTTCCGTGTCATGGTTTTTCAGACCACAATATGAAATGCAATGTCATAAGGACATTTTTGCAGTTGAGTGGGTAGCATGTTTAACCTCGGGTGATTGGATCTGTGAACTAAGTGGTATACAGTGGTGAATCAAAGGAGTTTAATCCTAAACTCCTAAAGGCAATTTCATCGTCATGTTTTGAACTTGTGGGTTGAAAATAACAGTTTGTATCTTTGTCCTATTTAACATCCTGTGTGGGACACGGCGCATTAGAAAAGCAGAAGCCTTCAAATCTGGTTTCTCATCACACCTCTCAGGAAGTTGTTTTTCTTTTTTTTCCCTCAGGCAAATACTGTATGACCTCAGTGGCTGTCACATATATCTGTAGAAATTGTTCTAGTACATGGTTGATGATATTTACAGGGAAGATATTTTCAAAGTAATATTTAGTATATTAAATGTACTCAGAGAAACTATAGTTGATTAAGAAAATGGTTAAGTCTTTTTAGAATGACTGCTACAAGAAAGTGTGAAAATCTAACAGGATGTGAGGTTTTCTGTTGTGAGTCTGTGTTATGAAGCTAATGGTTACTTTCATTATCAGTCAATATGTTGATTAATTTTCAGATACATCTTTTAATCTTCCAGTCAACCCAAAAGTCATTCTTTAGCCCAAGACGATGTCATCAAATTGCTTGTGAAGACAATGTAAAAGATCAATTACCAAGAACTACTGTCAGTACATTTTCTGTTGATCAGGTAATCCATTAATTGACTACTCGCTTCAGAATGAATTGGAATTGTAAAAGTGGAAAAGCTTGATCCCCATTGTAAGCTTAAAGGTTGAGTAAGCTCTTGTCAGTTGAAGCTCCAACTTCAACACCCTATTAGCCGCTTACTGGCAACCATTTTATAGTTTCTTTTAGGGATTTTTTTGTTGTTTTTTTTGTTTTTTTTGGACACTTGTTGGCAGTTTAACAATCCGAAAACAAAACACTGACACATTGTCACCTTATAAAATTGGTATAGTGAATGTGTTAGCAAACAGTTTCTTGGTTAAACATCCAACAGACACAGAGCAACATTTCCATTCAATATTCATCATCATTTTAGCTCTGTTTTGGTCTCCCCCAACTCGTGAGGAAAATATCTGGTTCTTTATCTGTCAAATCCTCCACATAGCAGCATAACGCTGCCATGTGGATCAACCGCTTTGTAAAAGGACAATCATATTACATGGAGCAGTGAAAAGCACGTTCACCTGAGGAGGCAGAAAACCAAAGCATTGTCAACAGCCACAGAGCTGTTTTCTCTTCCTGTAGTAGAGGTGTTAGTTCCAGTAAGTCTATATGGATGTAACATGTACATGATGATCCGCAGCTCGTCCTTCTATAACAGGCTCTTAGCGGGGGAGTGTGATAGCAGATGGCTGTCCTCTAACTGAGCTGAAGGCTGGTATGATTCAGCACATGAATGCCTCCTTGTTCAGCCAGACATTTTTCTCATAAAAACCTCGAGCTGTGTTTGCTTTTGCTCTGCAAGCCTGAAAATCTTAGCACTCTGGTCAGTATCTGCCCGTGTTTGCTGCCAGGATTCGGTTTAATGGTGGGATTGGTCTGGTATGACAAGCTTTGCTCTATAGCCATGGCTTATTCTCTGGTCATATCTTCAGATAGCTGACTGATTGTGTACTTACATGTTAATTAGAAAATGTTATTTAAATGTTATCCCAGCATTTTGCCCTCTGTCTCATAGGGGAAGTGTTCCTTTCAAGCAATGCTCAACATTGAGCAATGCTGGAAGTCCAGGAAGATGTGTATTTTCCCACAAACATGACTTTCTTCAAGCCTCTTGCTTGTGAAATATGACTAAGCCAATGTCACAATCACGGAATGACCATGCCTGAGATCTCAGGGTGAAGGGGATGTTTTCTGTGTGGGCTACTGAGTGTTGAAATAGGCGGAGAATGGAGATGCCTGGGCTGCTGTTGTAAATGTCACCTTGTAAATACTCAGCAAACACTCTTAGGTCACAGAGGGTGAACAGCAACAACTACTTAAACCTAAACTGACACTGGGAGATGCCAGTTCTAATATAGAAAATGGGGTTGCGTGTGTTTTTGTTTTGGACAGGGGGCCAGCTAGAAGGAGAGTGTCCCAGCAATGTTTATATAAATATATAAACAAGATTTCATTTGAAATGGAAAGTGAAGATTGGAAGGCTAAAATTGAACTAAACAATGTTTTTATTCAGTGTCAGCTGACAGGGCGTCTTAAAAAGTGGACTAAAAATAGCAGGCATGTTTGTGCCGGCACAGTTTTGTAACAGATGATGCAAGTTAGATTAGCTGGCAGTTACCTCTGTTCATTTAACCTGTTTGAGATGCATAATGTATTTTTTTGCATGATTAGCTTGAGGAAGAGCAGGAGGAATGTGGTGGAAAAATGCCAGGGGTCATAATCTAACGTGTCTGAAATGCAAAATAGGCTGCTCTAAATACAGCTACTTTATTGGCAGCAAGGATATAAAATTGAACATTAACCTTGAGACGGCCAGTTCAGCTTTATTATGTTTGACACAACCTGTTCCCGTGATCATATTGCTACAGTTTATGCTAATTATCATAGAATCAACTGGCTTTTGGCCTTTATACAACATTTTAGATGTTTCAAATTTGAGGAAAAATTACTTAATTTCATTAGTACTGCAAAAATAATGCATTTTATCTTAAACTGCCAAGGGTAATTTCATGTCTACATTTAAAAAATGTAACTGTGTTACTCTTTAGGGCAGCACATCTGCAATTTCTTACTCGTCGCTAGCTGTGTGAGTTGCGAGGTTACCCACAGTGAGCCACTAAACCCCTCAAACCTCTCTGCAGTTACTTAAGTATCAAGTCACCAGGCTAGAGACATCTTAAAATCCAGCCAGATAGCACTTAGCAGTGACTGACAGAAATGTGAAGTGAGCTCTGCTGGAGGCAGGTCCGAAGCATGCATGTCAATGAGCCCTTATTCCTCTTTGATGTCAGAGCCTCCAACCCAGGCAAGAATAAGTGAGAGATTTGGACAATTTTTGAGAAGTTGGCAGCAAAACACTGCCTTTTGCTGCAAATTAGCGTCACCTTTTCCTAGTAGACATTCCAGATATTATTCTGATCCCTGGAAGGCCATAATGACACAAAGGTTAGTTTTATTATGGCTGATTCAGTACGTGTTCAGTAATGTTCTTCCTGTATTTCATGGCATGTTATACAACACTTCTTTCAAGTGTAATTTTTCACTACAGCACATTTAGCATGTGTAAGCTCTGAATGAAATTGTGTACTTCCACTGGTTCAACTGATGAGTACTGTGCTCAGCCTCGGTTTTCGGACTATAGGCTTATATAATGTCACTGAGCCTGATTTAGGATGTCATCAGTCGCCCTGGATTTAAAAAAAAAAAAATGTTAGGTTACAACAGAATGGTGCGACTGACTCAACCGTACTGTCACTAATAAATCGCCGCAACACATGGCACCCTCAGCAGGGCATGTGCAGAGAGTTCCCCAGGTGTTATTTCTGACCCAGAGGGCTATGAGGAACAGATATAGAAGTTATTTCCCTAAGGGGGATCACATGTTGTTTGGCATTCTGAGGCAAGAAGCAGGCCTTTGTCAGGCTCTTTATTAGATTTTGGCCCCTGTGCAGGCAGTGTGTTTATTCCCCAGATGGGCAAGCAGAATGTGGCCTCGCTCCGTTGCTCCTGTCTGGCCTTAGACAGGATGAATCCACCCCAGGCTAAGCAGGCCAATCCTAGCAGTGAGCCACATTCTTGTGCCCCGTGGTCCAGCTGAGGCAGGAGCAGGACATTAAAACAAATCTAACTTTAAAGAGTCCATAATCAGCTTCTGGTGGTAGCCACTGCCCTTTGCGGAGCTGGTCTTAAGAAGTGAGGACAAACACATCTTTGTTTTCCACTGCTCCATGTGGGGGGAAAAAAAAAAGATTTTTAAGATGTGGAGTCGTCTCAGTCTAGAGATGGTGTGAGGTGAGCTTATGCTCTGTTCCAGCCAGAAGGCTGCTTTTGTCTCTGTCCCTCACCACACACAGAATATTGTATTTTCCACTCAGTTTAAACAGCTTGCGTCCTCCAAGGCGAGCTGGCACTTGATGATTTTTGTGGAGACATACAGTCTGGGCCTACTGTAAATGTGTTTGCTCTGCTCCAACACAGTCTCCGCCGGGTCCTTGTTCATTGGAGCTAGTGGGTTAATTTATGGCTCCTAAAAGGTTTAAAGGGAGCAAAAATAGACAGGTGCAATTAAGGCTAATTTCCCTGCCAATCAATCACTGACCTTGTGTAAATGGATCAGAAACAATCAGCTCAGGTTGCTCTGCCAGCTGCTTCTCATGTCAGCCCCTGACCCCCAGTCACATACTGCCCACCGACTCCTAATTAATTACCCTCAATTAAACCCTAATAGGCTGATTAACAGACCCTTAGTTGTGCTGTAATGGCCCGTCGTTTCCTCCAAGTGCCCCGCTGAAATGCATCCTGACTGCAGCATGTTAATCACCGCCCACTCGCTCTCTGCCTCTCTCTCTCTGTCTCTGTCCATACCAAAGTCTCTCTCCCTTTCTCCCTCTCCCCCCTCTCTCTGTCTAGCAAGGCAGATACTGGGCCTAGCAGACTTGAATTCCTGAGACAAAAAAGTTTGGTGCCATTTTTAGCAGTAAAAAAATAAAAAAATAGAGAAATAGCTGACACATACTCGTTTCCAAAAAGTATATGAAAGTATGATCAATTTAAGACTTAGATTACACTTTCTAACAAAACACAAGAATCCTACCTCCAGGTCTCAGCACTTAAAGGACTTTTAGTACATATTGGCTTCAAAGTTGCTGACTTTCAAGAGCTCCAGACAGAGTTGTCAAATTCTCATGTCTGAGACTTTGGACCCCACTGTATACTAGTAAAATGAACATTTTTGAATTTTGGACTTTACAAGATGACTAATCGATTAATTGAGAAGATAATTGGCAGATTAATCCATGATGAAATGACAGCAAAATTTCTCCACTACAGTTAATATACAGTAAGAGTGTCAGTACTGCAATCTAGTCTTATTCCAGTCTTCGTATAACCACAGCTCCTGAAAAGTTTCAGTAACAACATGTCAATGTAGCTTTCTCAATATTTGACATAATCACAGCATGAATCTCACAAGGGAACAAAATGGAAATGGGAAACAGTTGCATAGCTCTAAAACCATCAGCTTAATGAAAGTGTTGACAGTTTTCACCAGATTTATCCTCCATTTTTTCGACCACTGTTGAAAATTCTGTTACTACATTTAAAATGTTGTAAATCTTTCTCTTTGGTTTCTGCTGCAGACAAGTGGGAAATCTTGACATTTTTTCTTACTCATCTCAGTCTGAGCTTTAGGGACGCTCAGTAGAAATGACTCTAGACAGTGAAATACTTAACTGTATTAGTCTGACCAAATAAACCAGCAGTGCTTAACATTAGGCCTGTATAGAGGTATTTTATTCCACCTAAAGCTGATGGATAGTGGCATTAAGGCAAACATAAAAACATAAGGGGACTGGTGATTGAGGGAATGCTCCATGCAAGGAAATCAATTAAGTGGAGAAAGAGGCTGCCTAGCCTCCGTGGTAGACTTAAGAATACATCACAAGATGTTGACAAGCATGCAGCTTTTTTTCTTTGTAGAATTTTTATTGTTACATTTCATAGCAGACGTATTTTGTGTATAATTTCAGTTGAACAAGGCAAATAGTTTAATCTCTTCTGACACAACAACTGGATTTTCGTGAATTATTTTTATGATCCGTGCCAACCTTATGATGATACACAGAGGGACTTTCCTGTTTTATTACACAGATTCCATCTCTGACTTGTTGGCAGCAGATGTTTGTTTCTGTGGAAATGGCTATAGGCTGACAGTGATTTAAGCATGGTTTGTGTGGCACTGTGTGACTCAATATTGGTCCTTCAGCAGATTATAGGCTACATATTTCGCTCATCAATCAAAATGCCAGAGTATGCTTGTTTCCCTCTCATATGGAACCATTAAGGTTGTTGCTCCAGTGAGATGATGAAGTGGACTTCATTTCATTTCCCACTGCTCTGTATGCCTTTAATCTCAACTTGCAGTTAATCATGTACAGTAGGTTCAACTCTCAAACTTTTTTTTTTTTTTTTTTTTTTTTTTTTTTGCAGTGACATCACCAGTCAAACAGAAAAGTTTTTTTTTTTGTTTTTTTTTTAAAGCTTGTCCAACTCAATGTATTCCATTCTGAAGCAGTGTAATCCAAATTTCTAAACCCGTTAAATTTAATGGTTCCTCACATCTTCAGAAAGTGCAAGACTGGCCATCAACAAGGGCAGCAGGGTAATAAAACAGGAGTCCAGGGTCAGAGCTAATGATTGTAGCATTAATGCTACCTGCTTGCTTGAATTAAGGTACTTTACATTCCCAGGGAGGTGAGGGGACGTGTCTAAGGTTGCTTCCTGACGGTATGTGATGAATGTGGTGCAGCAAGTTATGCGGTGCATTGAGCAGTCGGGCGCACTCAATCTCAACTTAATGCAAATGAACTCAACTAGCACAGAGTGTTTGGCTCAGGAAATGCAGATCAACTGCCAGTCTTGGAATTGCAGATTGAATTTGTATGAAGATATAGCCTTCGCATTAGCTATTTATTACTGCAAATGATTTCAGAAGTATATGTGAATGGACTGTTTAGGTGGAATATGTTTAGGCTACCATGTGTTGCAACCAGAATCACAAAGCTTACACTGTGATACATCCATCCAGTCTCCTATTAGCGGCATTTTATGCATTCATGTTATATTTGTTTATTTGATGTGTATAATGCACATTGCTTCTTATGGCTTAAAGCTACTGTAATTCTCGTGTGTTTAATAAAGTATACTTCCATCAAAATCCAGTCTTTCGCCACATAGCCTCGCTCTATTGACCTATCGTGGTATCTACTTTCTGATGTTCCAAACTACGTAGAACATTTGCTTGAATTTAACCAAATTTTGAAGAAAAACACAATTTACAAACAAATTTACTCAGTCACGTCAACATTCATCACATTGTCTGGTTTTTCCCTGCATAATAAGAAAAATAACGTGACTTTTCTAAAGTCTATCACTCCCTCACATCTAAAGTGCCTCTCTGACCTTCAGAACAAGTGTGAAACTGTTCTGAAGCAAGCCTAATCAGGCTCTACATACTGTAATACTGAGGCCATGGCCAATACTGCTGCTAGCAGATGTTAGATATCATTTTGTAAGGCTCCATTAGTACTTAACAGATGCAAAACATACAGGGTTGACATCACCGTACGTAATTGTCCCTCCTGTACATGACAGATGTTCAGCTAATTGGACCACATGAACACATATTTTCTTGAGAGATTGACTGCACATGTGCCTTAACCTGACATATTTATGTACAGTAGTCCTAAAGTGTAAAATTGATATGAACACGTGCTCCGTTTCAGCTTTAACATGTTGAGCATCCCCTCTCTGTACGTTGAATAGTGTCAGCTGCCAATAGTTTCTTGGTGTGGTACAACAGGCCTGTGGTTGGACTGGCAGTGAGGGGGCCCAGCTAAGAAGTGGAAGCCTGGTATGCTTTATCAAAATGCTTTCTTCACTTTGCTGACTAATCCCGATGACAGAACCCGCTGTAGAGTTGCCAATGCTCCCACTCTCACCAGCCTCTTTTGAGAAGGTCTAGCGCTCACCTCCATTCAACAGCCAACTATTGGAACTGGTGGCCACTGCGCTGCCGTCTCAAATGCAAATGTTTGCAAATAGAGAAAAGTGTTCATAAGCATGGCTCTCCGTCTGTTACACTGCTTTGCGTAGGCCTTTCTCTAGTTCCCCTGAGAGAGATGTTCCCTTTCAAGTGTTACCTCTCTGTCTCATCCAAGACTTCCTTTTCCCGCTTGACAAACAACCAGGAGAAATGGCCGGAGCTGGCTCCTTGAGCAATCTTTTCATGGACAGGGCGGAAAAGAGAGAGATGTTCTGCAGGCGCCTCCCACAGACATCTCCCGCTCATGTCTAATGTTTTTTCCCTACCCTCAGAGGATGAGTTATTCTATAGTGGGAAGTAAAGTACTCTCTCTCATCATACTCCCCTTTCTCTGAGTATATACAGGTGCTTTCCTTGCAAGTGCACATTTCTCTGTCTTCTAATTCCACCTGTATATATGCAGTGATATACAATATGCCATATGCTCTGTATCACTGAGTAACCAGAAAAAAATCATGGCTTTTCCCATCACTGAATATTTGTGGTTGTAACTTGAAAGAAGCTACTAAAATTTTTAATCACACCATTCAGGACCCATCTGTGAACTGGTGTTCAGTTATGTAGTGAAAAAACTGCATACTTTGCTGTATTTCAGCATGAGCTTGCAGTTCTATTAAACTGTTTTATTAAAAGCATATGTTTAATAACTTATCTCTTCTATTCACGCTAAACCACTGTGCATTTTGTCCTCCCCTTAAAATGGTACACCGTGTACCTGGGGTTGAATAGGTTGTGTCCACAAATTCCTGTAGATTATGACAGACGATAGCGCTTAGGCAGAGAAAATAACTGGCAGGCTCGAGAGAAGCCTAGGACCACCGGCTGAGAGCACAGAGCCCTGTGCCAAGGTCAACGCCAAGGTGTCAGTAAAGACACCTTTACTCCCTTCTAACAGAGGGGTGCTTTGATTAGAACCTAAGCAAGACTATGTAGCATTTGATCAGAGCGGTATGCCAGCGGACGCACAGTGGCAGCCATTTTGTCTGCATCTTGGAGTGAGATCCAAGCAGATTTTCCCCCTTCTTCCCCCCGTATTCCAGCCGAGCGCTTGGCCAAATGCGTGATTGATATGGGCAGGTGGTAAAGGATATCCCCCTGAGTAAGAGTTCCCAGCAAACTTGAAAGAGAATATTTTCCCTCCTTGCCATCTTACAAAAACAGTAGTCTCAAAGCAGAAAGTCGGAGCAGGCCAGGAAAAGAAAAAGAAGTGTAATTTAACGTCTAATGTCTCTAACGTCATGCCTATCTTGGCTCGACAATAGGTCTTTGTAAGTCCATTGTAGGCCCTTTTTTTTAACTCTCCTAACACCATAAGCCCAGCTGCCTTGGGCTTACTTATAAATACAGGGAAATTAAGCCTTTGTCACCACAGTTTCCACACTCCCTTCTTCTGTGACAGTTTACCTTAAAAATAAATGGAAGGAGGCTGCGAGTGCCAAGAAGGAAGATGGAAAATTGTTGAGGGGTAAGACAGGGAGCCTTTTCTTCTGCAGTGTGCTGTGGTGTTCCAGTTCATGTGTGTATTGGTGAGTCTACATAAGCTAAAAGGAATTTTTTAAGAACTGTGGAAATGAAAAACTGGGACGCAATCATATACCTGGCACAAAGATGAAGTTTTAAGTTCCAGGCATGGTCCCAAAGTGGTTGTGTTAATTTCTCCAGATTAATTGATATGATTTTTTCTGCAGAGGGCCTTTTGTGTTTCATTGTCTGTTGGGCTAGGGTTGGGATTAACCCACCTAAAACTCCCTTAAATCTTGATTTCTGCTCTGTCTAGCTTTACTAAGCACAGGGTGACCACCATCTCTCAGACACGACCTAGATTCACACAAGATATCTATGTCTCTTTTGTTTTCATATCGTATGGCATCATCTGGCCTTATTCTGCCAGGACACGCACTCTTGGCGATAACAGAACAAAAAACAACATGGAAAATATGAGAGCTCAGGAATCCAGCCACCTGAAGGAGGACTGATGTAGATAAAGGAAAATTGGACAACAAAAAGGGGAAAACTTCATTACTCTGTTTGGTTTTAAAATCCCTTGGCGGACATTGAATTTGACATCCTTCTTTAAATTATACCCCGAAATTTCTCTTTTTTTGCATCAAGAGTTCGAATATGGATTTCATTGTTCTTCCTTTGCCATCATTAAAGAAGACTACCTGTAGTCTTTCTTAGAGAGAAAGAGCCTGTAAAAGAACAAGGCTGGTTTTAACACTGTGGCCTCTCTGCTCTCTAGCCATGCTATATCAGTCCAACAGCTGCTGTCTCTCAGCAAAGGCATGCTGACTGCCGGGGCTTGGTTTCCACACACACCGGATCTTACACAAGGCCCTTTATTTTTGGGCTTGTGACTTAGAGCTGGGTTTGTGTTTTTTTTTTTTTCTATCTTGGATATTATTAGTAGAAGAAATAAAAACATTTATTCATGTCTGACGTGAAACCTTCAGTGTCCGGATAAGCTATAGTGTTGCATAGCTGCTGTCTTAGCCTGGAGTCAAAGATTTTAAACAAGGTATCTCAGGTAAAGAGTTTGCGTTGTGCTCCACTACTCAGATTCCTTGAATCAGAGCCAAAGAAATGTAAGCCCTCTCCCAGCTGTCCTTTGGCACATCAAGACAAGGCCTTTATCTGATTTTTAGATAGTTTGAGTTGGAGCTGTTTGAACACCAGGGCTGCAGCTCAGTCTGCCAACAGCCTTACACAACATGATACGAATGCCGCTGGGACTGCCACCCAGGACAAACTCCCCTACATCTGTAGGTTCAGATCTAAGGTGTTTTTCTGTCAACATTTTGCTGGCCTCTTTTTTTTTTTTTCTTTGTATGTAAGAACTTGCCTACACTTTTTAAAGGGTACTAAATTTGATGGATAATAATCCAATAATATTTTCGAACATTATCACCACGTGTTAAACTTGCTGTGAAAATAAGAACCACATGGCTGATGGAATTCTGTACATAGAGGTATTGGTTAAGAAAAATGAAAGTTTCTGTCTCATCTGGACCTCCTCCCAGTCCCTTGCCTCCAAGTAGCCGAGTTGCTCCTGCAGACAAACCACAACCGCAGCGCATAATACTGACATACTCTCTTGCCCCCAGAAAATCATTTTTCCTCATGCAAGAAACATTTCCACTTCCAGAGCTCACATAATTCAAACAATAATTAGGAAATGTTCATGGTACCAACAAGCCCCGAAGTTCATGTTTCAGGTAGGGGTTAGAGAGAGAAGTGGTTCCAGACTGTTAATGTCTGTCACAGCGTAGTCAGAGCCCTGTGATTATTTTGGTGCAAAGGTCCAAATAAACCCAGTATGGGTCATGACCTTACTGATCTGAGCCAAATGTGCTGTGCTTTGCGACCTTTGTTGAAAGACTTACCGTGCTGAGTGGCTGGATGTGAGCGACAATACACATTTTTTTCCGCCATCACTGTCTCTTAAGCTCTTGGGCAGAACATTCCAATAGTAAGAACAGGGCTGCCCGCAAGCTGGGCTTTTTCTGCACTTTATTTACACAACATCATTTGTCAAGGAGTCATCAGGCAGGTTTTTAGACAAACATAAAAATCCTTACTTGAGCCAACCTTTTGAAGGGTCCTTCAAAATTTGTGTAGACAAATGACTTTCAAATCGATCACTATCCATTTGCAAGTGTTAAATAAATGGACTTTGTTTTCATCTCTTCCATAGCTGCATTAAAACTGTGGACATCAGCATGTACGTTACATGTCCTTTCAAGTGGGCAAACACGGGTTCATTATCATAGGATTTCTGTGAGAGGTGAGTGATTCATCAAGTGGTGAAAGTCAACACTTTCAAACACGTTCAAAGCCTAAAGGGCTCCGTCAAGCGTGCTATAGCTATCTCTCTGCTTTTCTACCACAGACAATTTACATGGCCCTCCAAATCCAGTCAATATTTATGTAAGTGTGTACATTAGGGGCTGGCTGACAGAGCTCTGATCAGACGTCTCTTTCATCTATGACCTTCCTCTGACTCGACTCACAGAAGCGTCTAACCAGGCAGGGGATAATCAGATGTCAGGCTCTGTGTTCGCCAGGTATTTGAGCACAGCTTCATATATGGGGGCCAAGGCTTTTGCATGCCCTACCCTGTGGCTTACCTATCCAACTGCCCTGGACTTTTCACTTCACTCTGACACATTGCAGTGACAGAAGTTAAATTCCTGTCAGTGTACAGCAACTAACAAGGAATGAAGGACGGGACAGGAATGGGAGGATAGGGGCAGGATCGAAGAGTTCATATCCACTGGGAACACACAATTCTACCCAGAGTCTTTGTAGTGTATTTCTGTGGGGCCAGGAAATGCTGCTAAATAAATGATTCAACTAGACATACGATGGCTGCTAGTAATATTTCGTGGCAGTTTAACCTAACTTTAGTTTGGGTTTTTTTTGTACTCCTGTAACTGTAACAATCATTTATGTAACCTAAGAATAGCGAAGACATGGTTCTGTTGGATTGAAAAAACAAATCTTCATCTTTTTATGTTTAGAAGAGCACGCCAACTCTATGAGGTCAAGGGCTATAAAAAGGCCATCGCTGGTACCGCTATGGTAAGGGCTACCTAGAAGATTTCACAGCAAGCTCATATCCTAGCACTCCATGTTTACAGACTAGAAAAGGGATGAACTTTTCTCTTACAATCACTGGAAATGTATTTGCTCTCATTTGTCTGGCAGTAAAAACACAAAATCACCGTCATTCATGAATGGCTGCTATGGTTATGAGTCTCTGTCCTGCTTGAGCCTTTCTCCGCTGTGTTTTGCAGCCCATGAATTAAATTATATGATGCAGAAACTTTAGGGGGGCGGACTGGAGAGTCCACTCACTCTTCGATGAGGGGTGGTGAAATAACTCTCCTTGTTTGCCTTTTCCCAGAGCTTCCTCTGCCATCATGCTGAAGTGACAAGTAGCTGCTTTTGACTTTGAAAGTCTCTTGCTCATTTAATCTCTCAGCCTTCAGTGTCTCTTTCACTGTTTGCTCAGATGGTTCTCTCCTCATCTTGAGCACATATTTATTCTCTTCTCTTTCTCCGAACCTCTGATTAATCATGACTCGCCAAGGAAAAAATGCAATGCGGTGGTTTTGATGCTTCGTTTCTTGTTGGTGTGTCCAAATATGGAATGTTTGGGGAAAAGTGATGGTCATCCTGTTGGAGAGTCAACTGTGAATGGTGCCATTGTAATGTCTTACATTCAGGCTAATCGCGTGACTCATTCAGAATAAAAAAAAAAAACTCAAAAGAATACCACTGAGTTGTAGTTTGACAGACACATGACATGGAAGTTAAAAAGTACACCTTGGTAATGAAGTGCAGTGTAGTGTGATTTTCCCCGCATTGTGTCTGTGGGCTAAGACCTCAGGACTCTCCATAAAGTCACTGTTTTACATATTGTGGGAAAGAAAAGCCAACTTCAATGTGAAAGGTTCAAGTGCTAAAGAGAGGGTTCATTTTGGGAGAAACGCCGCTCAGCTGCATATCATTTACATCACTCAAACAGGGATTACGGTAATCTTCAACTTGCTTCACCTGGTTGTAGTGTCACCCAGCCACCCTTGTTGTCGTGTCTCCCGAGGAAACTGTTACACAGGCTTTCACAGCTGACTGAGCTGTTTGTCCAGCTCCTACACTGAGTAAAAGTCAGCACGGAGAGTAAAACTGCACTCCCCTCATCACAAGAACAAGAATCATCCAGCTGGAACCAGAGAAGGAGCGCTCGCCCACAAACCTATGATTCACTTCAGTCAATTAGCCTGTTCGTTCAACAAAGCTTTTGATATCCTCTCAAAAATATCTTGCCTTTGTGCTTTTCATTCCAGATCTTAATATATAAATAGTAAACAAGTGTGTCTTAAAGGAGAAGCCCTAGGCCCTGACAAAAGGAATGAGGCAGATTCATGTCAGGAGAAAGTGATCAAGAACATACGAAGCTCAAGAGGACAAAACTTGGAGCTAAGATCCAGCAGCAGCTGAGATGAATTATAAATTATTCAAAGTTGAATGAATGATAAGAACACAAACCTTTCTCCTCCTCTTGGGCACACACCATTTTAAGCCTGCACCATTTAGCCAGAAGCCATGGACTGTGTATATAAAATGAAGTTTTTACTTTGGTGCCAGATAAGAAAAACATCTTAGCATGTCAAGCTTAATTACTCTTTTTTGTCCAAAACTTAACCCCAAGGTAGTGCAGTATGGAAATAATCTGGCAAGGCATACTCATGGCTGCATCATTTAGTTAATTTGTTTTATGAAACTATAAGGAGGCCTGTTTGCATGGCTCAGGTGTTTAGGATTTGTTAGTTTAGAACAATCACAACATGCTCAGTAAGGGGGGACTGGGCACAATGCTAGAGAGATACCACCAATGGGAGAAATTAGTCTTGTTTCAAGTGGTACTTCTCTCCTCAGATAATGTTACTGCCCTGCTTAAAGATTCTTCAATGGAGCCCCCTTTTTGCACTTGGAATATCAATACTTTTTGCATATATTTTCCCTAATCCGAAAAATTGGAGAGAATGCTATTTATGTAACATGTTCATTGTTAACACGTTTAGAGAATGCTGAAGTTTTTGATGATGAAGAAAGGAAATAAAGTGAGATCTTACAACTCACGCGAGTTGCAGAGTGCTCGCTCAAGACGGCTGTTTGTCAGGAAGAAGAGGAACAGGTTTTTTGAGGTGCAACATTTCAGCTGTGAAGGCTTGTGTTAAATGGGCAAGTGGCACACTGTGATGTGACATCACCATCTTGTCAAGTCTGCACAAAGATTAAGTTGAGGCACTGAAAGGAGCTTTCTATAATGTAAAACAAGAAGGGACAAAGGAGGGGATGGTGTATGTCTGGTCACAGTAAAGAAGGCTTGAGAAAACATTCCTGTACAGTTTCCCATCTGGAGCAGAGAAAAAAGGCTACAGAACCATACTGGCAAAAGAAAATGTGAAGGAGACAAATACGAGAGTTGAATTAAAACAGGAGCTCCCTATTCGTGCTGGTTAATTCAAAAGCTGTAGTGCCTTGAGGCTGTGTACTGGCTCCCTGTCTGCTGTATTACTCTAAGGGGAAGATTCCTCCGGTTCTGCTTATCTAAGCACATCCAGTCTGGTCCAGTTTTTGACCCACTGCTCACTTTCAGCCCCGATGTTTTCTCCTTTGAGCTGGATGTGTGGTCCATTGCGAGCATGGTAAACGGCTGGCAGCACAGGGACCACCAATGTGAAGGAAAAACCCAGTAGCCTCTGTCAGCAGGGGGGGCCAGTGAGGCCTGTATCAGAAACCAAGTATCGTAATTTTAAACACCATCTTCTATCTACGTATCTGCTTTGAAAAGTGAATTACCGTTAGTAGCAGTTATGTTCTGAATAATTAAATGTACGCAGTGGAGTTGTCCTTTTCTTTTAGTCAGTGTTTCTCACCATAACATATAAATCATATTTGATTTATGATGAACTGATACGATTTTGGTGGTCAAATGATTACAAAATACTTAATACCTTTTTATTAAATTCTTTCAAAGTGTTCACTACATATATCATATGAGTCTGGACAGACACGGATGTTAACTACAAACTGACTGGTTGGTGGAGGCATACAACCGCGAGGCGGTAATTCTAGTTGAGTATGCTCATCAAAGCATTTCAGTTGGAACCCCGGGTGGCCAAAAACCCAACAGGGTTCCTTTAAGCTGCAATACAGGTATAAGCATAATCTTTAATAAAAACCCATCTCATTGTAAAACAGACTTGGGTCTGCTGAAAAGAGCCTCATCCATGCTGATGGAAATATGTCGATAAGTTATGGTATATAATATTTAATTCCTAATCCTGAAGCTGCCTATACTTAATTTCCTTTACGATGTCCATGCTTGTACATTGTAGTGATTACTGCAACTTAATATGTTAGCAGTAAACTTGGAAAGGTTACTCTTGTGCTGTAAGACAGATCTGAAGCCATATTCATTTTCCGTAGCTCACATGCTGACTCATCTAGCCTCCACATCTCTGGATGGGAGCAGCTGGGAGGCTCACATGTCACAAACACATTTTTAATGTGTGTGAGTAGAGCAAGACTAACATTGCCGATAGAGATCTCAGTTATCACTTCTGTCCATATCCTTAATACCAGTTAGATATCTTAGTTTTGAGTAATGAACCTGAGAATAGAGGACGGTGTGTGGGGAAAAAAGTTATGTTCTGTTGCCATTTTAAACAACAGTTTTCAAAGCTGCGTATTTCATCAGTTTGATGTCAGTGGTTCTGGTTAAGTTCATGTAATATCAGGATCTGGAATTTCATTTTTTTTTGGGAAAAGAAACACCTTGGCATAAAGTTAAGGGAATTTAATTTTTACAACTTTCTTTAAAGAGATCAGCCTTCAGAACTGCGTCCCTTTTTTCACTTCAATTTTATTTACTGGTTTGCCTCTTGTGGCTTTTCGGAGCATTTTAGCAACATAAGTGCTTTGGTTGCACACAAGACACAGTTTTTAAATAATTTCAGTTTTGGAGTGATGGTTTGCCAGTGTAGAGTTATAACTTAAAATTTTGTCTTATCTTGCCAATTTTTTGAAATTGTTCACATAATATAAGAATATTATCAAAAAAAATTGGGGTTGTTACTAGCTGCTGACTGTGCACGCTCTACCAAAGCAAGTCATCAGTCCCTGGCTCTTATTGACCACAGTGATGACACAGGCCCATATGACACCATACCAGCCTCTGATATGCTTTTTGTCCACAGAACAAGAGACTGTCATTCCACACATTCCTAAGGGGAGCCTCTGTTCTCTTGGGATGACCTTCAACTTATCTCTCCATCAAAGCATGTCTGGGAGAGAGAGGAGTAGTAAAACAAGAGCGGGGGGTAGGGGTGAGGGGTACAATCTCACGCGCACACACACACACACACACACACACACACACACACACACACCAAAAAAAATCTGGTCTAGCTTGTTGGCAAGCTAATAAAACCCACAGAACTGGATCACAATATTATTCTGCTGGACTCTTTCTTGTGTCTGGGTTTGTTACACTACGGGATTAAATCTTCTTTGTGTGTGTTTTGTGGCAGTGTGTGTCCTTGGGTTTCCATCTTTGTTAGAGCCATTTTAAGCATTAGACCTTTGGAGTCAGGAAGATTTGTGAAGTCATTCTGGATGGTTCCCACTTCTGCAAAGTTCTATTTTAGGACTAAGCCTTGGGTTTAGGGCTTAGTTTACATTTAGGTGTAACATAGAATAGGGAATTTATTAAATTATTGCTATGTTCTGGCAAACATTTTACAATTATTGAGGTTAACATCAACCCAGACAAGCAAGCTGTCACATCATGATATAATATTAAGGTTCCAAAATTGTTGAGGTGTCTCTTGTGGACGACTGTCTCAACTTTCATTTTGGTTTCTCTGGTTGCTCCAGACTTCCCACACAGGAAGCCAACTGGAGAACTTGATAATGCTTGCCAAAGTTGTCTCCACAGTAATATCACCTCCCAGTCCCTCTCTAGTAGGAGAGGGTCCTGACAGTTACTGCATGTACTGTTGTAGATTGGGTTCTGGCGATTTCTGCTGCTCTGCGCACTAACACACACGTCCAACTGGATAGGAAACAGCCCTGGCGCCCCACTCCAACCTCTCAACTTCAGGCTTCCACTTTCCACTTTCTACTCAAAATGTCAGCTTCACTTTATTAAGTAATTTCAGCCCCATAGGATCCAAGAACAGCACTAAATCTGTTACTTGTCTTTAATGCAGGCCGGGAAAACACTAGGGTATTACCTCTTGTCACAGTAATGGAGTCATTTTGAAGGAGTGAATCAATGCTGAGAGACTGCTGCCGGCCCCAGCTGTGTGGTTTGACTCACCAATCTGATCTTTTAGCTGTTTTTCTGCTGATTGTTATCTGCTATCAGATGTTCACTGCTTTTGCTGTGTGCTTGACCAGACATTACAACAAGATTTACTGCTTCTGGATTATCAATGCCCAGTTGGAAAAAAAGAGTAAAAACATCTGGACAAATGAGACTGTAAATATGCATCAGAAAACCATTTTCTTACCAACACTTTAAATCACAAGCACAGAGTCAAACTACTTTTATGAAATGGGCTTTTGTATGATTTATGGCCACGCTAGTGGTGTTGCTGTGGGGTTGACAATGCCAGTGGTGTCGGCCAGTTGATCAGTTGGTCCAACACTTTGGTCCAGAACATCTCAACCATTATTGGATGGATTGCCATGACATTTTGTAAAGACATTCATGGTCCCCAGAGGGTGAATCATACTGAGTGGTGATCACCTGACTTTTCATCTAGAGCAGATCAAAGTTTTTGCTTAACCAGTGGAATATCACAACATTTCTACAACACAGAGTGGCACAAAATTTTGCAAGGACATTCATGGTCCCCAGGGGATGTAGCGTACTGACTTTGGATATCCCTGCAGCCTAGTTTGAAAGGGGTTAGGTAACAGTCTGTCTTACTTGTTCAGATCAGTTAATGATTGGTGTGTCTGTCTCAGTTATTTATGTAACCTAAATAAACTTGAAATTCAGAAGTTGTTACATTCAGTATTGGAGTGTACTTGCCCCTAGCACACGAAAACTAGTGAATCAGTAAAGCAGTGGTATCAAGCAGTGCTTAGCCTTGTGTCTTTGTTGTTTCGCACCACTACTGCGACTGATAGATTGAATTTCTTAACGATCCCAGCAACAGTATGCCTGCAAAAACAAACTTACCTAAGAACAATTTAACTGTTATGAGTTCATATTTTGTTTATGTAGGGGATAACAGCAGTTCCGTGGGGAGTTGTGAAACTTGTAATGAAAAGAAGAGCACATTATGCTGTACACATCATTAGCTCTCTGGATGGATCTGGAGTTCTTTCGGAATTTACACTAGAGTAGCTGCTCAGGTGCAGTCTGCATCAATGTAAATAATTGAATAGGTAACACTATTACTGCTTCCATGCATGGATTTTGTATGTGCAACTATATCAGCTAGTGTGTGTATGTGCGCCACTATATATGTATGTGTGTGTGTGTGTGTGTGTGTGTGTGTGTGTGTGTGTGTGTGTGTGTGTGTGTGTGTGTGTGTGTGTGTGTGTGTGTGTGTGTGTGTGTGTGTGTGTGTGCCACTGTGTGTGTGAGGGTCTAACTTAAGCCCTGTAGACTTTTCACATAACTCCCTCTTATGGCCCCGTAAAGCCTGATAGCCAAACGCCAAAGGGCTAATTGCAGAATGTGTGTCTATGTACTCGCTTACAGCCGAGGTCGCAGAATGTCATAACCCAGCTAATCAACATCAACTGCTTGCAAATTACCAACACATGCTGCCTAGTTAGAGGAAGGTTTGGGCCTGAGTTTGGTGCAGCAGGTGGGAATTGACTGATGAGCATTCTTCAGAGCACGAGTGTTTGGGCTGAGATTAAATCAATATTGTTTATTTTTGGTTGTCAGCACTCATTGCTTATAAACATTTCAGCTGCTTCAATTTTTTGTACTACTATTGTTAAAAAAAAGCAGACTGAGATGTAATTGACTGATGGATTTCTGCCCTCAGAAAATTAGTGGATTTGAAAGACTCTTTTTTGATTCGGCAGGTTGTGCCGCAGTGCAGATTAAACAAGTTTTCAACTCCTCTCAGTAGAATAGCAGAGCTAAGAAGAGGCCCATTGCCATTTAACATTATGCAGAGATGAGTACCAGAGCACATTACACATTTGTCAAAATCATGAACAGCTAGTTGCTCTGAGCTCTGTGGGTTGTGCTCTGCTACTGAAGCTGCCCAGCTGGTGCTCACTATCACCAGAAAATCTGACTTGGAGGTGACTCAGCGCTCAAGTTCCAAACAAAGCTCAGTGTGGATTTTAGCACACTTTACACCACTGCTAGCTAGCATGCATGGTAGAGAGAGGCTTGTTGTATGTGGCACAATGCTCAGTGGTGATGGACCTAATGAAAACCACATAGTCCCCAGTCTGCTGCTCCACTGCTCCCCTAATTAGGTTCTCGTCGTTTCAGTCATGATTTAGGTCTGGACCGAAAATCCCCCTGTTCCCCCACCGGAGACCATAAATCTGCTTAAAGCCGGCCCAGTCAGAGCACGGGCAGCTTGCCGAGGACTTCGTACTGAAGCGGTGTTCTCGCCCACACAGATGAGCCATTCTAATTGCATTAGCAGACTCTGTGTACAGCCCCTTTCTTCCCCCCGACCACCGATCCGGCTGGAAATAACATGCAAATGAAATATTGCATCTTCTCAGGAGCGTTGCTGGTTTAGAGTGTTTCTGATTCAGGTACTGTAGCAGGCAGCCGTGTTAAACTTGGCAGTGCAAGGCTGTTCTGAACTGTGCTGGGCAGGGGGAAGTGGCTGACTGGGTTAAAGCTTGCCTCAGCTCCAGCTGGAGCTGAGCTCATCTCCCTGGACTGACTCAGGCCTGAGTGAAGGAGCAGATGATGTTTTCTGTTTGTGTGCATATATGTGTGTGTGTGTGTGTGTGTGTGTGTGTGTGTGTGTGTGTGTGTGTGTGTGTGTGTGTGTGTGTGTGTGTGTCTGATGGGATCGGACTAGGGAGAAATGTTTTTACAGACATCATTAATATCTCCCTGCCCTGTGTGGTCACATTGTTGGAGTTACACATCATCAGTTAGATCAGGGAGAGCGATATTTAGTGGCTCCATTAATGACCTAAATCTCTTTTAGTGTTTTTAAAACTGTCCCTTCAAATTATGCTCTTAACTAAAAAATAAAACTTCAGCCCACTTAATACTATTGCTGCTTGTGGACTCAAATCTTGACTCTTTTATTGACAAGTAACTTGGTCTTTATAACTCCTGGTGTAAATGAAGTATGTTTAAAGGCCCCGAAAACCATTTTTTAATCAGAATCTTACTATAAGTGTTGGGCTCCTACATTAAAACAGTCATCCAGATCTAAAACAAAGCTAATTATTTTACATGAGAGATTTCTGTATTTTTGTTTTTTGTTTCCTTTTTTTCCACTCATTTTTAGTGAGGGAGGCCCTATTGGAAAAAGGTGATGTCCCTTATTTCCATGTAACAATCAGATTTTTAAGAATTAGTATGACTCAACAAAGCAGAACAGCTGGTTTCTGATGGTTTAACTCATACTAATGAGATATTACTAAAATGATGCGTTCAATGCATTTTTGGTCACTGGGGGGCAGCAGGACTAGCTGTTTACACAACAATGACATATGTGAAGTTGATATGGGGAGCAACAGGAAATATCTGGCTCTTTAGCTGCTAAATGCTCCACTAAGTTCACTTGCTAGTTGCTGATTTGTCTGTCTACCAAAACAATGAGTTGGAAAAGGCTAAATAAGGCTTAAAAGCTCCATACAGCTGCAGAGTTTGCTGATAATTCTCTGTTCACTTTTCACATTACACAAAGTCATTTGACCCATTGTTGATATAAAAACATTGATTAGTCCAGCGTAGTGTGGGGGATGTCAGCTCCACTTGGTACTAGATTCTGCTAAAAAAGGTACGACTGACTTTAGGCCAGTCTGTTAAAGCAAGGCTATAGTGTTAACCTTCTGCTTAACAGTGATAACTGTGACTACAAAAAGTGACAAGTAGGAGATAATGGTGATTGCAAAAACATAGTGTAACGCTGGCAAAAGTAGAGAAGTGCCAGTGAACTGACTCAGAAATGACACTTGCATAGCAATACTGTATCTATCTAAAGTTTGCTACCATTAGCCACCATTAGCTCTGTTCATCAAAAGTTACATATGGTAGTCTTGCTTTAAAACCTGACATGACATTTCTGTATCACATTAGCATGACTTCTGGGTCTGTTCTGTTTTTGGTCCAGGCCCTGGCGGGACAACTCACTCTTGAGTGCCCACCCATTGACAGGTGCCACTACTATTCTCAGTGTACGCTACTCCATCATGATCAGTCTTGCATGTTACTGCAGAGCACTCAATCGGTGTCTTAGTGTGTTTTGTCATTTTCAGATGTCAGTTATCACCTTGGGATCCTGAAATTACATGTCTGCGAATGGTTCGCACGCTCTCAGCCTGGCATTGATATCTTACCTCGAAAGAGGAGCTGTATATCAGCCTTTAATTTGGCGTGAGCGAAACCGATCTGTTTTATCGCCACGCTTGGACAGCACGAAGTGTCAAAGCAATCACTGTTGGTGGAAACTAATAGCACTGATGAGCACACAGCCGTGTAACTTCATCCCCAGCTTGCACATGACTTCATGTGGATTTACGCTGATAACCACCTGCATAAACTAGAGCTGAGTGCATAAAAAACACATATACATCCAAGCCGTGGTGCAATGACTCATAAACAGTCTTTATTAATAGCCGCCGCTTTCAGATGTCGGTATTCCATTTGCACGGGAAGCAACCAGGAGGTATTCTGGGTAGTTTGACTCCTAAAACACTGGCATACTGTTCACTCCATCGTCCAGACACATAAACCTTCTCCTCTACCGCCCAGCTATATGTTTATCCTGGATTAGGTCATTTGTATCCTTACACCTTGGAAGCCTGCTTTTAGCAGCAAGGCTGAAAGTGAGAGCGTGCTCTGTCTAAACGTTTGAAGTATTTTCGCGGCCAGATTGTTGTACAGTGAAAGACACAGTGTGTGGTTGCTCTCTCCCATCACAACTCAGGTTCTGCTTGTGTTGTTTGTTTATGTGATAGTCATGACTGGCATGCCGCTCACATCCAAACATCCTGCATTTGACATGGGGTTTTGATTATAAAAAGTTGTAGCTGCCTTTTGTAAGTGCACACTGTTCGCCAAATGTGTGTGTGCCTCTTTGACTACCTTCATGTCTGCTTGTGTGTGTGTGTGTGTGTGTGTGTGTGTGTGTGTGTGTGTGTGTGTGTGTGTGTGGTTTACTCTTAAAGGTCCACATTCATCCAGTGAGGCCCAGTGGTGGCCAGGAGCTCACCAAGCATACAACAGAGCGCCTGTTGTGTGATTGGTCTGTAGCTGCGTCAGCTCCTTTGGGATAGACGTTAGAAAAATGCCTTGGTCAAGAATCCAATTTCCCTATGCAACGTTTAGTGGATTCTGAGGGATCTGAATCAATCATGAGCAATCTGAATGACATTCGCACAGACTGGCCAACAGACTTGACCCAAATAGTTTAATAGCCTTAAAGAAGCTTCTTTTGTTTTAAAAATCTGTTTTACCAATCATCCCAGCCACCAACCCTTAGGAAAAGAGGGAAGCACAGCAACTTAACTGATCTGCATCTCAATCTGCAAGCCCACAATGGTATCATTACTGTGACTGATGATCAGTTAAAATGTTTACATGTTTTGAAGTAGATACAAAATCCCGGTGTGCATATTTCAAAAAGTCCCTTACTAAAAGTTGTCATTGATCTCTCCTTTTTAATTTATTTTAACAAGACCGATTTGATTGTGCAACAGAAATGTTGCTTGTCACCACTTGTCATATAATCGAAAAAACTGAGTTATCTGAATAAATCTTATTATGTACACGCCCAAAGAAAATCAAAGATGAGGCTGAAAGCGAGGTGTTTTTAATCAGGATGTGTTTACACTCATAATGACCTTGCTTAGATTAAAGCACAAACATAACAATCACTGTAATTGCCTTGAAAATGAACTACATAACTACTCTCCTCTAATTTTTTTGGAGATTGGGGCGCTGAAAACATCACACTGTGGCAAGCACCTTCATGAAAGACACATTTTTTTGTGCCTGGAAAGTACAGTAAGTCCATTTAAAGTTGAAAGAGTTTCTGTCAACAGAATCATCCATCTTGCCAAATTCAATTTGCAAGCACCCAAGTTTTGTCTGCACTAGATAGAGCAATGCAAGACGTTATGTTTTTTTGTTTCTGTTTTGAGTTTTTATCTGCCTCAGGAAACATCACATAACTTTATCTAAAATGTCTGGCAAATGCTGCTGTGTCAGTCTGCTGCAGCTCTATCTTAATTTGGTCAGATTGTTCATAAGATGGCTGAACTCCAAGGAAGGGAAGGGAGAGCAGTAGGGGAGACTGATGGACAAAGGCAAGAGGAAAATAAACATAGGAGGAAAAGTAAGCAAGCCTGTGCTACTTTTTGTGTTGAAGGCCAGGGGAAGATGTGAGCACACTGCAAGAAAAAACTCTCATCATCATCATTCAGCTAGTACTGACTCGTAAAATCTTTTTTTTTTCTTCATAAAACAAGTGACGAAATCTGGCTTTAGAGGTCACATGCTTGAAAAGTTATCCCAATAGAAACTTATTTGAAAACGTCTTTGAGTCAAGTGACATTTTCTCAACACTGGTGGAGTCATCTGGCTTCTTCTGCCTTGTTTCAAGATCCCTCGCTGCTTGAAAATCCCTGAAATATGTGGCAGTAATTTGGGCATAAGGGAATAATATGACCCTTTTCAACGCATTTTCAAAATAAAATTCTGTGAAAAGGGAATAAATATTAAAACTCTGTAAGACATTGTTGCAGTGCATATCAAATGCACGTTTTCCACAAACATATGCATTATTCAGAAAAATGTTTCCTCAATCTTTAATCAGGTTAAGATCAAATGATTTGAATGCATGCAGACCTAGTCAGCACATCGTACACGATGGCTCCGAGTTTGCGGCTCCTCCAGTTTTCCATCATTGTTGCTGTTTTTACAAGAGCAGTTTTTCCCATTCTTCTTCCCCCAGGTCCCTCTAGGTTTGATTTGTATTATAGCTCCCAAATCCGCAGCTCGCTACAATGGCATAACTCTTCATGATGGCTGGATTTGGGCTAAAGCTGCTGTCAGAACAGGATATCTTGCTAATGTGTTGAGCAGGCCCTGTCTCGGCACAACAGAGGAAGAGAGACAAAGAGAGTGGCTGGAAAAGAAAGAGAGGGTAAGGAGAAGAGAATTTAGAAATACAATGATAAAGTCTTTATTGGGTTTGAAGTGACAGAAGTGTGGAAGATGAATCTGTCGGAGATGCTGATGTTCTGTTCTAAAAAGCTTATTTTAGGACAGTATGGCTGTTTCTTCTCCCTCCCTCCTATCTCCCTTCTCCTTCTCTCCACCTCTCTTTCTCTCGATCTGAGCGAGCCAGCCGGCCTGACAGCCATGCACAGCTGCACCCACAGCTGTGCGTCGGCCACAGCAGACCCTGCTCTTTATCAGCTTGATTGGTCACATCTGGCGTCATTACTTCCACCTTTGGGTTTGTCCAGCATGGAGCACGGATGAGGGAGGAGGGGCAGGGTATTGGTGGACAGGGGTGGGGTGGGTTTGGAGTGGGCTCCTGGGGGCCGTGGTACTGGATGTAAGGCTTTAGCTAAAAGCAACATGGCTGTGTTTGTTTTTGCTCTCTGTGCCCTCAAGGTCTTCCAGCACACTGAAAACACACCATAAGATTGTCTTCAGTGCAACTCTGTTTCCCGTCTTGGGGTCTAATGAACAGAGTGTTGGGGGAAATTGCCATTTGGACTTGTTAAGTGATGAAAAAACAGAGGCAGATATCCAGTGCCCTATGGTAGCTAGGGCTGAGTATCAAATCCCAGCCAAATTTTAACAGAATTTTATGAAAATCTGCAAAAGAAGTCGTGAAGAAATGCCTGTTTAAATCCACTACTGTTGTGGGAATATTAGCAGTTGGTGCATTGGTATAAACAGCTGGTGTCACTAACTCTCCAGTCGGATCCTGGATTACCGAAGAAGAGGGTGCTACAAGATGATAGAATGGGGGGAAAAAAGCACCATTCAAACCTCAAACAAAGGAAACCAATGTGGAAGACATGAGGGAAATGTGACATTTACTGTATGTCTCTTTCATCCACTAATTATGGGAAGGTTATGGTCTCTTCATCGCTCCTCACAGATCTGATGTTTTTGTCTGCCACCATTTGTCACTCTTCAGCGGGTTGGCAGCTTCAGTGGACGTTTAAGTCACGTGCTTCATGTATGTCATGGTTAAGTCCATTTTCAATTGCACTTTTACACTTTGCACTTTTGCTTCGATACAGCAACTTTTCCAAATCAGCCCAGCATAGGAACTTTTGACAATATTTCCTGTATATTTCTTAAAGTAAGATAGCAAAAAAGGTTTATTTTTAGTTGACACCTTATCTGATGAGTGAATTATCTCAAAAAATTACGATTTATAGCACCTCTGAGAACTTATTGGGCTGTAACAAAGAGTATTGAAAACTTTTAACTTCCAAAAGCTGGCATTGATTTTCATTGGCACTGATATATACATATTGATATTTTAGGATTTAAGAAATCTGATAATGGTATGTTTTTTTAATATTTTTTTCACGGTTTATCAGCCTAGCTCTAATTTTGTTTAGGAAAACTTCTTATTCGGCTGCTTTTGTTTAGACGAACCATCAGTATTGGAGGAGTTTGGCTTTTTTTTTTTTTTAAATAAGAAAAGGGTTTGTAAAGACATCTTTAAATTTCTCAATTTATGAAAAAAGTATAGTTTTGGTATTGGTAATGAAATCCAGGTGTCGTATTGGTACTTGTTTCAAAAAATTTCAAACAATGCCCAGCCCTGATGCAATCTTTTTGTTGCTGTGTTTCGTTATTTAGCTTTAAAGTGAGAGAAATTAGAAGTTGTATCAACTCCGGCAGCTTTCTGTGGGAGACCGGTAAATTTTACATGAAATAGTGTGCAAGAATAACAAAAGCAAGAGACTAGCTTTGTTTATGTAGGAAATGACTTTCCTTTGACATAAGCCTCTGAGATAGGCTTCTCTCATCCTCCCTCACACAAGAGTTTGTTCATTTCTAGAGAAGCCTCACAGTACCTCACACCCTTTGAGGCACAGAACCTTCATTTTTCATCAGTTTCATTTCCTTTTTTACTGTCTGTACCACTTGTAGATGAACTCGGCCCCCGCGGTGAAGTGCCAGCAGCTTGCTGCTACCACTGAACGCAGGGGAAGTCGCTGTCATTGCGTAGCTGCCTAGAAGCAGTAGAAACGAAGCCAGTGACAAATAAGATCAAGACTGTTGTACACACGCGGAGTAGCGTGTTACATGGAGGCTAAGTAACAAAGGGTTTTTAAGCCTCTAAACGCTGTGAAGCCAGAGCTAATTCTCTGCACATGTGGTGAGTAGTATCCCTCCGGCTCTCCAGCCGTGGAGTTGTGATCCAGATGCAGATACAAGGCTCTGAACTGAGCTGACCTCTCCGTGACGCAAGGATCTGCATCAGGGACTCGTGCCCACCTGATGACGTACTACGAAGGTTAAAATACGCCACCTACACAAACTGTGACTGCACATTAGCCATCATAGATGTATGGGTGGTGAGTGAAGAGGACAGTTGTTCTGTCACTAAATCGTTCTCTCTTTTCTCTGGGAGGTCATGAAGTGTAACCCCCCCCCCCCCAAAAAAAAAGGGAACCAGTTTCCTGCCATGCCTCCATGCTGAAATCAGATCCCAGCGTTGCTCAGGCCTTGTTTTTTTTGGCAAGGGCCGCACACAGACACTCACACAGAACTGAGGCTCCCAACCATTTCCACCCACCATCACGGCCTCTGGTTTTTTTCCCCTCGCTCCATCTCTCCACCTCTGCTCTCGTCTTCATAAATTTACAAGGAAACAAGGCTTTTATCTACTTTTCGACTAAACTAGTTTTCACATTACTGGAGCATATATGTTTGACTGATAAAGCCGCGCGCCGTGGATCTTGTTGACTGTTGAAAAACTTGAGTTGAGGCGAGATGCTAGACTTGCATGTTTCTCCAGCCATTTTGGGGCTGTAATTTGAGCCCAACCCGTTCAGCCAGCACATATTTTAATGACATTTAAACATCTCCAGATGTAATTTGAAAAAGGTCCCAACAAATGCCTTGTGAGACTTTAAAGATGATATTTTTCTCTCTGGGTGCATCATGTTTTTAGAGATAAGTTTTACAGTAAATTTTCCCTCCATTTCTGACACTGAAAAGCCTGGAGCTCCTCAAGGGCTTGTCTTTTTCAAACAGGGCAGCATTCCACGGAGTTCATGCACAGGATTTTTTAAAATTTCCTTCCTCCGGTTTGGAGCTTTACTATCCCCTCAGCTTGGCCCAAGTGAGGCTAACTTGACAGAATGTGAGTGATGCAAAGTAAGCGTATTGTTTTCCAAAGCAGCTCTGTGGCTTGTGGGAACGGGGTTGTAAAGTGGGTTTCAATGACAGAAGCGTGCACTCTGGTCAGTCTGCTCATTGTCGTCTGGTGTTTACATGCCTTTGGCCCTCACACCACTGCCATGGCCTGGGGCAGTTTAACAGCACACCCATGAGTTACTGCTGTCTGTTGAAAAGGTGCTCTGTCTCAGGGCCCTGCGGTGTGGAGGAGCGCGGAGTATGTGTGCTTTTCATGGAGGGGTACACAAGGCACAAATTCCCCCCCGCCTCTCTGCTTGTGTTTGTGTGGTTATGTGTGTGTACACGCATATGGGGGGGGGGAGTGCTACAACAACAAACTGGGCTCATCAGTGACATTAAACAGTCCCACGTTTCACGAAGAAGGCAAACAGAACTGGCTGTTGCTCTGCATTTGCACTCATACAAGTGCATGAAAGTCAGCCGAGCACTTCAAGGAAGCATCCTTCCCAGAAAGACATTAAATCCAGAATCAAACTCACTGATGAAAGTTCAGTTATCTCAAGCTATTAACTCTCCACATCCCTCTGTCCCTCCCCCTGTCTTACCTACAGCAGCGTACAAATGAAACCCATATGCCAATCGCACAGGCATTGTGAGTTACTTAATCAAAAAATGACGCTATGCATGGATTTCCATCTATTCCTCATGTGATGTTTTCCCCTGAGGTTCTAATGAGCTCCACAGAGGGAGGGTGGGGGAGACAGAAAGAGGAGCCCAGGCCCTCCTCGTCTGTTCCACGTCACCACTCTTCCCACCCAGCCTATGGGGGTATCACACGATTACAGCTGTTTAAATACGCAGACATGCCTTGTAATGTGGCCGACATACAATGACCACAGGCCCCCTTCCCCACCGCCCACCCCTGCCTCACTGGAGCCATCATATGTCTCTGTCCCTCTGCTCATTATGCGAGGCTACAGCTGAACCACTTTTTTTTTTCCTGCTCTGCGTTTTTTTTGTTTTTGTTTGTTTGTGCTCCCTAATTTGATTTCGGGCTCAGCGGATGTTACAGCTTGATCTTTGCACATCACAATGTCTTGTTGTTGTTGTTGCGTGTTGTAAAATGTTGTTGTTTTCCCAGCCTTCCCATGGCTAGTGATTAGAGGTGTGTGATCCGTGGGCTAAAAGGGGGGGTGGATCGGGACGTGAAGGTGGGGATGAGGCAGGGGATGTCTTCTCCTCAACTCAACCCCCTCTAAGCTTTGCCCCCGAAACCAGCCCCACCCCACCCCTGGTGTGTGTCTCTCCAGCCAAGGCCAAATTAAAAGCCTTTGCAGCTCACATTCACATTCAATTAAAAGCTCCCCTCTGCGGCCGCGGAGAAACAGCTGCAGAGACTCCACGCTGTCTGTTCTCCTCAGTTGTTGTTGAGGTTGCGGCTCGTCTCCCATCGGAGGTTTACACCCCCTGACACACACACAGACACACCTTAGACACTGAGAAAGAACAGCTAAGATAATGCGAGGCAAAATCACATCCAAATGTTTACATGAGAGGCGGTGTCCCTGTTTCATCGCTCCCTTATCACTCTGGCATAACAAGGCACAATTACAGAAGAGATAACACAATGTGGACAACAAGCCAGCAAGAAAGGGAAGTGAGTAATAGCTTGTAAACAGATACTCTCCGGCTTGTATTCTTTGATGGAAAAAGATGTGTACCTCAAAGACCTGAATGAGCCCGTCCGCAATTATGCGTTATTTGCTGATTTGAATGCTGGTCAGACTTTCCACATCAGAAGCTCTGATAAGACATCTCACTGTTATCATTACCCCTGCTTGAACTGTTGCAGAATCAGATGGGGAGGGAGAATTGTTCATTGTAGTATGTCGATGCCTTCTGATTTTTTTATTTTTTTTATTTTTTTTCTGTTTTCAGAGTGAACAATTGGCAATGAAACCACCCTCTGTCTGTTTATATGTATGGTTGAAATTCAGTTGGTGGTCTAGAACTTAAGAGTATAATGTATACAGCATGTTAAGATTTTGATTTGTAGGTGGGAAGTATGCTTGCAATTTTAAACCACAGTTTCTCAAAATGACACACGAGTTAAACATTGCAAATATCTTAAAACAAATATTCATCAGCTGTAAACAGTCACTCTTGTAGTTCAGGTAATACTTACAGGAGAAAATGCTTTCACTTGAATTCATCACTGCAGCCGATTATGGAGAGGGTTCCTAAATCGTGAGATTTTCGCAGGCATCAACTCAAGTTTAATGTTGGGTGGTCGCGTCTCCCCCCCGGATAGAGGTGCGGAGAAATGATAATGCGGTCAGGGATGGCTTCCACGAGTGACTCGCCGGCTGGCTGTGAGGGCGGGGGCTGACGCGTCGCATCTGATCCAGCCTAAATTTAAACCTGTGGACAGACAAGTCTAGCCAGCGGCCAGCCTCATTCCAGCCGCTGATCATCCACGGCATGGAGAGGGTGAAACACAGAGAGAGAGAGAGAGAGAGAGAGAGAGGGAAAGCCAGGCCAGGGCCTTTTAAGTTTGTGCGCCTGCTCCTCTCACTCACTCCACTGCTGTCCTTCACTTCACGCATCTGTTTTCTCCCTGACTTCTTCTTTAAACTCCTGCTTTGAAGTTATACTTTAAAACTTGTGTTCTCCAGCCTCCACACTCACCAGAAGTGAGTCTAATAAGTGTTATTAGAGTACTTAGAGCACTGTTGAGGTGACATATAGTACGCCAGGAGGATTCCCTTATTTTCAATTGGTGCAGGACTGTCTTTTGGCTTTGAAAAGTCCTCATTTTTTAAATTCATGTGCAATGAGGAAAAGTCCTCATTTTTTAAATTCATGTGCAATGATATTTTCTAACAAATACATCTGGCATCTTTCAGCTTGTGAACACAAAAGGGATTCAGTTTGTACAAAAGCAGTTTTCATTTGTTGTTACTAGAACCTAGGAGGACGTTTCCTAGAAAAAAAACCCTCAGGCACACTGGAAGCAATGTGTTTTACAGTTTCAGCTGGAGACCAGTTGGTTTGTTTGGAATACCAATAAATAAAATGTGAAGTGAATGTGAAGCAGTGATTGTCACCATGCCTGAAGAAAGACTGGAGCCAAGAGAGAGTCCACAAAACAGACATGGTAAGATGTACCAAAAAAAGCGCAACAAAGTGTTTGATATCTTAAAATAAATACTCTATAATTTTTAAATTATTGGCAGCTTGATTCTAGATTTTGAAGTCTGAGTTAGTAGATTGTCATCTGACCCTGGGAGGCAGACACAGTGTACTGGACATACTTGTTTGGGGTTATGATAATAGTATTCTGTTGTTCTGGAAAATGTTGGCTCACTTTCCCTGATGTACTTGCACAGCCTTTTCTTATCTTCTCTCTGAATGCTTTGGCTCCTCAAAACATGTAATAGATGGGAGAGTTTAGACAGTCTCAGTGGAAGATTGGAAAAAGTTCAAAAACATACGCAGATGTTCGCAGAAACAGTACTGCTATTATGCTACATTTGTCCGCTTTGTTTTATTGCTGCTCTGAGAATTATTCTGCCATTTATGTGACAATGGAAAAGGAGAATTGAGTGTATATGCACGTGTGTGCCTCATACCCTCAAATGCAGCAGATCTGAGTTGAATCCCACATGGGTTATGCCTTCCAGCGCTGAGCTAAGAAGACGAGCTTCAGCTGGGAGCTAAACGGACCTCCAACACAGACACCAGAGAGACAGACAAGATATGTTTCCATTCTGGCTCTGTCCACCTTCCATATTTCCCTCCTTGCTTTCTACCATCCCCATCTTTCCCTCCTTCCCCTCTCTCTCTCCCTCTCTTGCTCCATTCTTCTCCTCCCTGTAATCAGGGCCCTTTGAAGTGGGCCAAGGAGCCGGATTAGAGTGGGACCTGCAGGGTCTTTGACCTGGGCTGAGCCGGGGACGAGTAATTAGACAGGGAATTAAGAGGAAGCCCAGCCCCTCTTTCTGTCCCTCTCATGAATAGTGTGCTGCTATATTGGACCCATACTGTTACTTTGCAGAGCTTTTATCTTAGTTGTTCGTAAAACACTTTCTAGCAGTAGCATATTATTGTTATTAGAAGCAGTAATAGCAGGAACAATACTTTTTAAAAAAAATCTTTATTAACAAAACCAGTGTCCAACAAAAAATATGATCAAAAAGTTGCCACATTTGAACATGTAGCTTCCATGTGTTTCATATGCTTTTGACTTGTACTGTTAACTGACATGAGGAATCATTCTAATGAGGTAACACAGGCAGTGCCATAACCACAGCATTGGCATATTATCACCTTATAAAGTTGATACAGTGAACTTGTTAGTAATAGCAGTTGTGCATGTACATATTCGGCAGACACAGAGAAACATTAGCATTCATTTGAAGTCATAATTTTAGCCACGTGGTGAGAGTAAGTTTAATATTCAATCTCCTTTTATTTTTTGTTCTGGTCTCCACCAGCTCCTACTCTTTACCAGCTAAATGCTACCTATGTTCACACTGCAGTCACTATTTTGTCTGTCTACTGTTTGGTGCTGGGAAGGTAGGTTGCAATGGATTTATCAGAGCTTCCTCATTGAGGAAAGCTGTCTGTTGTTGGAAATTAGGTTGATGAGAGCAGTAAGAGGGAATCAAAACAGTAAAGTTGTAGAAAACAAAACCAAAACAGTTAGATGAAAGACGCTAGAATGCTCTGTGAAACTGGGGGGAACTGCAGTGTCAGGTAATGATTCTTTGTGGGTTTGTCGCTTCAAGTGACTCCTTTCACATTACACGCAATTATTTATTTCGATAGTAAGTATAAAAATATTGGCTCTTGTATTTTAGCTTTTGCCTGCCTGTTCTAGAGCGTTCCAAAACTTCAGAGAAAATTTACAGTTATAAAAAGCATAATATAAAGCCTATAGGTTGTCTTTGCAGGCAGCTTATTATGACCCACAGTAACGTTTTATTGTTAGGTGACCTCTAGCAGCCGTAGTAATTATGATGGGAGCAAAGCAGGAAGTTAGGTAACTTAGAATAAGGAACACCAAAGTCCACATTAGGAGAAGGATGGGTTGGATGGATGGTTCGACAAAACACAGCACTTCCACACAGGAGGCCGGTGTTCGTTTCCCATTTGAAAGTGATAATAAGCATTGTTTGTTTTATCCATGACCATACCACTCCCTTAACCATGTGTTTATTATTGTAACCATGACGACGAATGTCCTCTGACCATTAGCAAAGTACTTGGTTTAACCCGAACCGTGATCTTTCCATAAACCTAACCAAGTAGTTTTGTGTCTAAACCTCACCACACCGTGACTATTCCACAACCTTAACTGCGTGCTTATGACTGTTACCATGACCGCGGTTGTATCCGGTTTGGTCCAAGTTGGAGGACTTGTTTCAGTGGTGGATTTTGTAGCAGTAAAATCAATAGAAGAAGTAGTTGTTGAAGTGGTGGTAACAGTTAACACAGTAGTAAGTAATAGTGGAACCAAAAGGCAATACATGTAACAGTTGCAATAGTATTTGTAGTAGCATCAACAGTGTTACTTTTACACCAACTTTACTCACGTGAATCCTGCACATTGGCATATGTGGTGTGTGTGTATGGGTTTGTTGAAGAGTTAACTGTGGAGAGAGAGGAATAATGCCCATCAGCCAGACCAGTTGAGACCAGGCACTGTGTTATTAAACAGAGACTGTCTAGAGGAGCACCCACACAACCAAATATGGACATCCAGTCACCCTCTCTGTCTCTCTGAGGTAGAGAAGAATGAACCCAAACCAACTGGCAGACAAGTGACGTGAACACTCTGTACTACAGAAATACATTTAACATTCTCTCTCTCTTTTCTCTTTTTTTTTTGTCTGCAGGTAAGAAAAAAACAGCGCTAAAAAGCCTTTGTGATCCTCCATGTAAGTAAAGTATCACAATTTTAGGTGTTTGTGTGTGTGTGTGTGTGTGTGTGTGTGTGTGTGTGTGTGTGTGTGCGCGTGTGCGTGCGTGTGTGTGTGTGCGTGTGCGTGTGTGTGTGTCAGTGAAATCCCCAGGGTACCCTTTGTTGTGACAGGCTCTTAACTTGAGCAGCATTAGAAGATAGCGTGTAAATTGTAATCTGGAAGCTCCCATTTCTTAGCCTGTGTCATGCTAATAAAGCTGCGTGTCAGTCAGACCTGGCCACTGATTACAGGCACAAGCCAGTGCCCACCCCCACCCCCCCCCAGCTTTTTCTATTGTGCAGACGCCACAGAAGGAGCCATTTACCGGTGGCAATTTAGCGCCAGGAGGAGAGTATTGGCTGTGCGATAATAAAGACTTAACCTGTATTGACTTACTCCTTTGCATAATCCTTAAGATAGTGCTAAAGAGTAACTTCCAGTTGGGAGCATGTAATTACTACAAGTTAATAGTGCAGAGGTAAACAGATGAGTGACACTAGCTGTAATCAATACTAAAGGGGCCATGAGCTGAGGCCCGAAGATACAGGAAAGCAAGGTCAAGAAATTAATAAAAGAGCTCCTTGATCCATTGTCCTTCAAAAATGTGAGTGAGCTTAGACTGAGGCTTAGACTAAGACTCTTGTCTTTTCTGTAGCTCTTATTCTACTCTTCACCCAAGCCACTTTTTGTGATGTAGAAATGTAATTCTTCTGTTGAACCTCTTTGTTTATGTCTCTGAGCTACATGTCTGTCTAAAATGTAAAAGGAACACTGTAGGTATTTGTCTAGAGGGTCTTATAGGAGTGGAAAGACCACTAAGAATATCAGACGACAACACACTTCCATCAGCACCTTCACACACACACATTCACACACTTCCTCCGCAAAACCATAACTCTTCCTTATGGGTTTGCGGGGATAAACCTACCTGCCTTTCCCCAACCTCGACCACATCCTGGGAGCAACAGGGGGCGGAGGTGGGGTGGATGACGAGGGGCTGTTAAAGATGTTTATTCTCATATTGTGGGGAAGTTTTAGACATCCTTATAATGAACAATGAACAAAGTCAACAACAGAACGAGCTAAATTTTGGTTATCTGCAACAGTTTCTAGAATCTGACAATAAGAAATACAAAGGGAAATGGAAAGCGAAAAAAAAAAGACTAATTATACAAAAGTTCATATACTACAGTAGTTTTGCAGTGGTATATCATCACAGGGCAGAAGTCAAAAGTCTTTCCCATATTGGCAGATAAAGTGTTTGCACAGTAGTGTGAATGTCGTAGCGGTGTTTCACAGTCAGAACGGTAAATCCTGATGGTGCCGTCTATGCACAACCACTACAGCAGAAGCAGAAATGCTCTACCCACTGCTCTACCATAGCGTGTCTTTTCATTCACAATAAGGTGCCAAGTAAGAGCAATGCACTTGCACTATAAAGAACCCTTTGAAGACCTCTGATCTCACCACATTTCAAACCCGGGGGCATTTTCTTCATGACCAACTTCTATCCTCGTATTGCCTGTGATGGCTGACATCATCACTGTTTTGCCCATTAGGTTTGCCTTTCTTGAGAAGAAACAGCTGCGTCACCCTGAGACCCTGTTCAGGGTGTATTTGGGTCCCTCGGTTAAGTAGAACACTTGAACTCGGTGCTCTAGAGGGCCAGCCAACCCGAATGTTGGGATCAGGGAACAGAGTGTGTTGTACAGCTTCGCATTCAAACTCATTTCCCTTCCAAACCTTCATCCACTTTGGCCAGACCACACATCCTTAAACGTTGATAGTTCTGCCGGCTTGATCATATTCTCCCTTACACACAATCGCGCAGTCACGACCTCAGATAGGGATCACATTCAGCCTTGCTTGGCTGCTAACTACGCCAAATTGCACTGAGGGTTTACAACTGAGCTGAGCTTGAGGTGCCCCTCAGTATTTATAAACAGTTATGATCGTATTTGCTCAATGAAATGATCTGAAATTAGTATTTTTCTGGAGGGTCAACAAAAACACGGCTGTCAAGTAGACGGAATTTGTACTGCATATTCTAAACTCATGCTGTTTCTGCGGTTTGGTGTTGCCCAGGCTGCCAGTAAAAATGCACAGTGGATGGGTTAAGCAGGCATGCAGGCAGCCCTTTTAGGACTGATAAATCCAGGCCTATTTTGGATTTTTTTGTGCATAACATAGCGAGGTCATTGTAGGATCAGTTAACAGTGATCCTGTTTTGAATGTTGTATCTTGTGGGGAGGCATGTGTTGCATTAGCAAATGCAATACATGCATTTGTGAAGACAGAAACAGATGGGTGAATTCATTTTCAAGTGAGAGAAAAAAATTCTCAGGAGAGGAAATTTTGAAAATTCCTACCCCAAAATATTGAGACGTCTCAAATGAATTCTCAATGTGGCAAATCAGATTGGAAGAGCAAATTATTGTCTTTCTAAGTAGTGTTCACAAAAGTAACAGTGATAGTACCGGGAGCGGGTCGAGACTCAGTGCTGCTCAGAAGCCGAGAGGCCATGGGGGGGGGCAATGTGGCGTTATCAGGCGAAAAGCCAGAGGTACGGGTGGTTTATGGAGGAGGAGGGGTGGATGTGCCATGTGATGCAGAAAGAGGTGATAATGAGCCTGGTCTTACCGTTTCACATCCCCCCCTCCTCAACACTTCCAAACTATCAGTGCCATCTGCTGCTCTGATTGTGCCTCATCTACAGTACTAGTGACTAACCGGCTGGCAGCCATTCCTCTCTCCTCTGGGCTGTCTCTGCAAATAAGCATGTGTTCTTCATCAACCTCTCTCTTTCTGCTCATTGTATTCTTTCTCAGTTTTTTTAATCCCCTCTCTCTCCAAAATTCCCTCAATCAAATTGGAGTCAAGTGATGATGACAAGGGGGGGGCATTTGCTGATCAGTTGATGACTCTCACAAAGGGTCAGAAGAAGAGGGATTACAGTTTTGACTCATGATGAGCTAGCAGCTCCAGCTCATCAGGGCGAATTATGGCAGCGCCTTGGCATCTGTAGATCTGGGGGGGGCATCAATTGGAAGTGACAGCAAGTTGTAACTGGCTGGCAGCACACTGACAGATCTAGCTGAAATATCATTTTACCCTTCAAAACTCCTAAAGCCAGCTTCCAGAGTCAGTGAAGCATTATTGGTTAAAATCTTTTGGAAATGAATACAAGGTCACTGACGTTTATCTGGGAGAAAATCATTTGAAAATGAGCCAGGCTGTTGTAACTAAGAGACCCTGCGCTTAAGAGAGTGCCAACATAGCAAACTGTGTAGCTTGCCTTTAATTTAACCCCATTGGACTGGAGCACAGCTGGAGGGAGCCCTGTTCGCTGGATACAAATTCTATACCAGGACAATGTGTGTGACTCACACATTAGGTTACATTCCTTTTACCCAGGGCAGGGATTGGTTGGAATGTCCCTCGCCCTATTTAAAACCCTCCATCGAACAACTGAACCATGCTTTGGATCAGGTGGGAGTTGCTCAGAGGGAAAAATTTGTTTGTGTATGTCTGTTGTTGTCTGTCTTTATGAGGACTAGAAGTCCTTTCGAAAATGAAAAAATGTTCAAATTTAACCAGCCTAAAGACCTTTCCTGTGCTCATTGCTGTTGGATACTTTCAGGTTAGGGCCCTAGGGCAAACAAATTAGAGTTAGGATTAGTTTGTATTTGTGCTTGGCTTAAAATTGAAGCAAGTTTAGTAATAAGCCTCGATTTGAATGTTAAAAGGTCATTCTGGCAATATACTATTGAACCTTTAAAAGGGGACTCACAGGAGACAGTTTTAAAAAACATGGTCAAAATCGAAGCAGTGGTGGCCCAGATATCCTGACTTCCAAACCCTAGTACTGGTTAAGCTACAACAATGCTCTATCCTACACTTCCCATAATACAGCTCGATAGCATCTCTCATTGGACTGTCCTCATCTGATAAGTACTGTGTCTTGCAACTTCCGCGGACCCAGTTTGTAATGCAGGCTTTCTGTTAAAAAATTTTTTGACTCCGAGCCCAGGCCATGGTTACCCCGATGACATTATGAGGTTTGCTTTTTTAACTTTCAGAAGATTGCTCCAAAATGAGGATATTCTACAACAATTTTTACAGGCTGAGTAGCATTCAGTATGACAGTTAACAGCAACGGTGGCGGACTCCACCAGTAACAACGAAAACTACTATATAGAGGACTAATTGCACAGTGAAAATACATTAAGTGGTTCTCACAAGAATGGAAATACAAAAATGCCTACGTGTCTGTGGGCTGTAATGTATGTTTTTCCGCACGCACACGCAGTTCAGTATGTATATGTGTGCTGTGCAATCCACAGGCTGCTTGTTAGTACAATGTCGGACATGTCTATCAGTGACATCCCTCGCTGCACCATGGACGAGCCCCCCCGCAGCTCTGACGCACATTTCAGCTCTCTCCCTGTGTTTACCTCCTCACCCACCAATTTCTCCGTCTCTGTGCTCTAGGCTTCTTCTTTTCAATTAGGTTCCGAGTTTCCCATCTTCAGACTCTCCCCTCTTTGCCCCACGTCCTTGCAGGAATTGTGAGTAAAACTCGATTATGCATGCTCATATTGAATGTGTATGAGCATGCATTGGGAGTATTTTTCCTGACCTCCTCTTTCTGCAAGCTTTGGTCTGCTTTGTTGACAAAAAATGCAGATCAACCCAAACTTTGTATCACACTCTCACACGCCAAAGCACTTTCTTTTCAGCAGTACTTGCAGCTGGAAAACTCAACCAAGAGTGAGCAAAGTTAAGAATAACCCTTTCCTCATCACATTTGGATGCTGGCAAGGCTTTTGCTCCGATATAAGAAATCAAATTCAGTTAGTGGGTGCAAGGGCGGGAAGACCCTATATGGCTGAGTGACATGAGGGAAAGTGAGGGACAGAGAGAATTCAAGGTTGGATGGTTCTAATCCCGGTCCTCTTTATCAGTGCTGACCTCTGGGAGGCTGTATGTGGATCTTGACCCTCTGGGGGCTCCTTTTGACGGGGAAATGCCTTTTATTCCCCAATCTGATCGGACTTCAAAGGCAGCGCCGGGAGTGGCAGCCATCCTTTTTTTCATTACCAGGAGCTTTGCGCTAATCTGCGAGGGCATACCTGATGCCCATCCCCTCTCCGAATCACACAAAACCCACACCCTCCCCACCTTTTCCTTCTGCCACGGGGGCTAAGAGCTGTGTAATCTAGGTGTAAAGGAGCCTTAATCCTCAAGAGGCCAAGTCGTGTAGTGCTACACCTCTACCTGAAGCCCGGATAAATTCCCGAGCTCGTTAATTTGTTAATCAGAGCCGCGTTACGGGGAAGGCCTAGCAGGGATCAGTGGATGAGTCAGAGAAGTTGTTAGTCAGAGGGGGAGTTACTACCACCGAACTATGGATGAGGGCGTATTTGACAGATAGAGATACATATAGTCACGGATTGTTGAAACAGAAAGGAATATGGTAAAAATAGCATAAATCCTGCCACTATGCTTAGTTGCAAGATCAGTTCAATTGGCAACGTGATTGGGGGTTTGTACTGTTGGTTGTACAGCACAAGCTAAATGTCAATTTTGGCTCTGGAGAATAATGATAGGCTTTTTTCTCTATTTTCTGTTTTATAGACTAAACAATTAAATAATTTGCTTCAGTAAGCAAAGTAATTGTTAGTTGTGTCCTTAATGTGAATAGAGCAGATCAGTAGTAGAATTTTTGGGATATTACTGTTGTTTTTTTCAACTTGTAGACAGTCTTTAAAACACTCAGGGTTTCAGAGAAATGTTTGACCAAAGGCTCTTGTGTTATTTACATGGAAGTTGTAACTTGTTACTCAAAGTTAACGAGTAACCCCTAATCGACGGCTGTTGAAGTGCCTTCAAAGAGTAATGGCCCCCTTGAGTGGTTTTCACTTGTTTTTCACTTCAGATCAAGGTTTGCAAACTACAAAAAAGCAGGCGCTAATTGGTTAGCATTGTGGGGTTTGTTAAGAAGCCTTTGTTAGAAGGACGAGCAGAGAAACGACAACAACATAAGTGCAAAAGTCAGCTTACCTTTTAGGTGGAGCTGACAATACTGAACTATAAACAGTTCCATTTCTTTCAAGGGATATTTTCTTTTTCCCCAGTTTAGCTTGCGGGAATACTTAAAAATGTATCAGCCATACTGTAAGCCCACGTGGAGCGTTCTTTAAGGCACATATAAGAGCAAGAGACCAAAATTGGAAAATATTTAACGTTTTAGTTTTAAATCCCTTGTAAAAGGCAAATGAATTTTCACTGCCTGCATTTTCAGCACTCTGGCTCTCAGTAGCATTAGAGTGGATTTGCCAAAGGCCTCTGGAACAGAGAATGTAAAAAGAAGTGTTTGGCTTCAGAGTGCAGCGCTGGTGTGAACTGCACTCCAAGCCCCGGGCCTGTTCTCTGTATAATTCTTTCCCTGGGAATCTGTGATAGATAAAGATCAATTTGAGGGTTGGAACCATGCCCCCTGTCCCAACCCTTTGCTCCAGCCCCCATGCCCCTGTTTTCCCTCCTCCTCCTCATCTATTTCTTCTTCTCCTTTTCTTAAAATCTCTATTCATCTTCTCATGACCAGCAGTAATTACAGCAGTTCCTCAGCCTCACCACCAGAATAAGCTGTTTACATTGGGCCACTAGCCTCTGGCTGCTGTGGCCAGCCTCTCATCCCTTAGTGAGCCCAACAGGAGCAGCCACACAGTCACCAAAGCTCAACCTAGTACAACCCAGTGCCTGCTAGACCCAGCTCACCCAGGCCTGCTCCCAGCTACTTGTGCTCCGCCCAAAACCCCACAGAGCTCTGTCACGTTTGAAATACAAAGCTCCTTTTCCTCCTCTTTCTAGCGGCAGCATGCTATAGTTTGGATTTCAAGCCCAGCTGAGGGAAAACCATTTAATTCGTTGAAGGTTTTAGTGTAAAGATTCAGGTTTCAAAGCCGACAGTTCTACTAAATGATGTTTTCCTCTGTGCTTTCTGCGCCTGAGGGTTAAAGCAGAATTAAAGAGCGTACTCCCCCGTGCCACTACCGCGTACAGCCTAGGTATGTTTGTTTACACACAGGCAGCCAGGGAATGCTGTTTAGAGCTACAGAGCCTGCACAGGACCCTTCTAGTCAAGCTGATGATCTGTTGCTTTGGGTGGGGTGGGGGGGGGGGGCCGCCATTCACCGGCCCTTGGACCCAGGTGCTTCCTGTCTGCCTCCTGGAAAAGTACGAACGCGCCCATGATGGGCCGAGTCAACCATGCGCCTTGTGCCGCTGCTGCTCCTGCACTGCCCTGAGGGTCCAGCAAGAGGATTTTAAACATTCAACAATTTTTTTCCCTCTCTGTCTATTTTCCTACTTTTCCACCTCCCACGCTCTCTGCTGCTCTCTTAGACTTTTTAGTAAAAGAGATAAATTTGTCACCAACATCTGCAGAGATAGTTAAATGTTAAGCAGGGACCTTTGTATTTCTCTTCTTATTGTTTGTATCTCCCTTTCCTCAGGTTTGGCCAGTTACTCTTGCAAAACGGTCAGATTTTATACTTAAAGTGTAATTTAGCCTGACAGTGTATTGTGCTGCGATTGCTTTATTTTTTTTGCATTGTTCTCTGAAGGAACCCTGGAGTTGTCCTCCAGTAAGAAAGACAAAGGAATATTTTGGCAGATATTTTCACGGATGAGAAGGGATTTACAAGTTTTTGTGCCAGCTGTGGCAGTTCCCTGAAATATTTTTATGCTCCCTAAAATATGTATTTCATATGTAACTGGAACTGCTGTCTGTTCAAAGAGCGCAGGTTGACCTGCTGGAGCTACAGGCTGGGTTTTGTATCTGGATCGAGGCTAAGTTCTGTGAAGACCATGCTTGTCCGGCTGGCCTAGAGTTAATCAGCAAAACACAGCACTGGAGGGAGAGAGTGACCCCTGGTGGCCTGATTATAGACCTACAGTTTCAGAGCCATTTCACTCTTCTTAGCAGCTTGTCAAAAATGATAAGCCCCTAGTACAGATAGTAGTTTCAGTTGCTGTGAATTTTCCACCGCAATTATATTTATTCCCTTCGATTTATTAGCTGACTCACTTTTCCACACATGCTTATGTTTTATGTCTGACACAAAAGCATTTAACCAACAAACTCAGATTTATGACTTCTCAGAAAGGTATAATTTGAGGTTTCTGGTGGAAGCTCAGAAAAAAGCGAGTGTCTCTTTGCTGTCAGATCATGCAGGGACCAGCTGGAGCTGTGATCATTTGCAGCCCCTCCCCCGTCAGACACCCAAAAGTTCAGGCTTTTTTAGCCTACAGTTAAGTGAAGAGGTGGCAGAATACATTAACAACACCTCTTTTTCTTCTTCTCCTCCTCCTGCCCCATAGCATGAGTCATCAGATGAGTCTGTGTGAGGGGACTAAGTGAGCGATGGTAATAACGGACAGCCCTGACAGAGGCATGAGAGTACATTAGTCGCTCGTAAAAAGAGCTTATGGCACTAGCTGGCAGGCTGTTCCCCCATTGTCAGATATTTCATTGGCCTCCCCCCTGAGGGTATCTCCTTGGCGATGGGTGCAGTTAAGGTGGTGTTTATTTCCAGGTACAACAGTCTGCCCTAACCGACGCCAGGAGTCTGCATCTGCTGATAAGGCCGAGACTGGCTGGGAACAGACAGGGACTCAAGGTTAATACCTGCAGTCTGGGAGACGTTTGCTTTTGCTTTAGGGTAAAGTTGTGCAAGAGAAACGTTGTTCCCATTCGTCCAGTGCAACCGAAAAGTAAATTACTGTATTTCCCTACAGGCTTGTGAACTAGTTTATGGCGAGACTGCGGCAATTAATAAATAATAAAAGTTAAGTATCAAATCATTCATTACATAAAAAAAAACTTTTTTTCTCTCTCTTAAATGACCAGTTTCTTGTTGTTTTTATTAGGGAAATGAAAATGTCAGAGGTTTGTATTTTTTATGTCAGTGCTACATAATGCAGCCATTCTTTGCTGTCTAAAAACAGCACAGAAAACAGTACTTTAAGGTCAGAAGGGTCACACCCAGCTTGACCCTGAGAGTCATCCCACGCCTCGGCGTGAGCAGTGACCTGAGCAATGACCAGCCAAGGTCAGTCACAGTTCAGTCCCTGTCCTCCTCATTGCCATCCATCCCCTGCACTCTGTTTAGGACTTCGACCTCCGCTGCACTGTAGAGGTTCAGCTAGTTCACCGAAAGCTCTATGCTGGTGAATAATTACGGTTACACTGGGGCAGGCAACTGTGACCCATTTTTCAGTTGGCTTGCATACCATAACTTTTATAGATATATATGTGACATACTACTGAAAAAAAAGACATTTAAGACTTGAACTGTCCACCTGAAGGACTTGAGGGATTTTTATTTGGTTCTGTGCCGGGTCTAGATGTGCAGATAGGCACAGAAAGAAAGAGGCTCCTGGAGCCAGCTGTGGAAACAGATGACAGCGAGTGAGCCAGAGAGGAAGTGGAAGGGATTTGGTGTGCAGGATCTGCACAGCTCTGCTAAGATGGAAGTTTTCATTTCCTCAGGATAGCTCTGGCTGTTTGAACAGGTGGGCCATCCCCCACCTCCATCGGGGCTGCAAACGCTCCAGCCCCTCTCATGTCTTTCGGTTTGTGCTCTCTCTCTCTCCTGAGCGTCGCATTCTTCAGTCCACAGCACAGCAGAGCCTCTGGAACAGGGAAGCAGCCTAGCACAGATCTTTGTTCCCGGCTCTCTCTGTGCAGGAAAGCCCAAACAGAATCTGCTCTAATGCTTTTCCAGTCACCCTCCTGTCATTGCTGTTATTACTGCTCTGAGCAGCTGGGCTAAGGGACATGGAAAAAGCTTGTTAAAGGGGGGAAAGTGAGCATCTGAACACACTGATTACAGAGGGGTGAGAGCTGTGTGTTTTGGTACATGTTTTGTGTGTTTTCCCCAGGGGCATGGATTCACCCAGACTGAGTCATGCTAGACTGGAGCCATGGCTCCGGCTCACTAAGCTCCTTTCCCTCTTTTTCCTCTTTCCTCTCCTCCCACTGCCGACATAAACAGCTGGGCTCTTGAAACAACCAAACACACACACACACCCACACGCACACACACACACACACACACGCACACACACGTGTTGGAGAGGTACTTGATGGGAGGACAGGAGGAGGGAGGGAGAAGTGATGAAATGCCAGAAGGAGTAAGGGCGGGCGGCATGAGGCCCACATTGAGATTGATGGGCTGCTGTAGAATCTAGCAGGTAAACACCAGTGTGGTCCCTCCTCCCCCACAGGACAGCTCTCTGAGATTAGGCCACTTGTTGAAGCTGTTTCCACAAATTTTCAGTTTGCTTAAAGCCACACGCCCCCTCTTACTGTCACTTCATGTCCGCCTACTTGTTTATGTTTTTTGCTTCCACTTCCTTTCTCTACCCTACCATCCCCTCTTCCTATTTCATTTTCTTAGTGGACTTCTGTAAAAGCCATTGCAGTATGAAATTTAAAGTTTTGAACATTTTGAGCCTCCTCTGCTGCTCAGCATCAACATGTTCACTCCCAGACTTTTTAAATATCACCAGTAGGTGGCGATATGACTCTTCAGAGGCTCACTCAGCGCTCTCGCTAATAAATAACCTCTCTTCCTTGCCCTTATTTGACCCCGTTCCATTTTAGCAAAACAATTTCTCCTTACCGCTTTTACCACTTTGTGTGATTTTGAAGAAAGAAAAAAAACCTGGATGTCTCAGAAGTTTTCCCAACTGCTTGATTTTTTTTTCTTTTTTCTTTCTTTTCTTTTTTCTTTTTTGACTGTCTATCTGCCTGTAATGAGATAAATGAATATGTATTTGACAGTGGAGCACATACAATCCCCCAAGCTCTGGTAAAATTGGTAGCAAGTGAGGATATAAGATGGTTTGGTGTTCATCAGGGAGCCACAAAAGAAATGGCCAGCTGTGTTTGTGGACGAATGACCTGTTGGAACACCCATACTGTGCATATTCTCACACAATATAGCATATGTTTTGCAGTATATACATATACTCACAGGGATAAACTGCTATAGATTTTTTTCTACAACAACAACAACTGCAGTGCAATACTTGATATATCACAGGTCAGTATACTCTTCACACTTTCAGCCATTTGAGGATGATATAAGTCTTCAGGTCTACTGTATTGACAGATTTAACCTTAAGAAAAGAAGCTCTTTGGCTCCTTTGGAGAATGCAGATGGTTAGCTGTGAAGTAGGTTTCAACCTGACATCAAACCTTTTAAGATAAACTCATCAAGATTAAGTGCGAGGTAGGAAAATGGGAAAAAAGAGTAGAAGGGAGATGATGCAACAGAGGTCAGGCGACTATGCTACTGAGCGGGATGCCCATTATTAATCCTTTTCTTTCTCTTTCTTGGTGTCTGTGAATGGGGTGACCTTGTGGATGTAACCCCTGAGGTGGACATCCCTCTCTGTCGCTCTCAAATTTCATGACCTCTCTCCTGAACGAGAGTAGATCAAGTGTTGTTTAGTCTGGCCTCAGGGACGGCAGCTGAACTCTGAGTGGCCTCACTTCTCTCTTTGCGAGGGTTTCACTTATTATGTATGTTGTTGCATGGGCAAGCTGTTTGTTGTTGTTTCCCCGTCAGTGGTGGAATGTGAGCTAATGTTCTTGCCAAAGAGAAAGTGTGTGTGTCTGTTTATGTGTGTGTATCATCAAGGGTGAATGCTACAACCCTAATCTGAGTGCTCTATGTATTGGCAGAGGACAGAGGCTTGGGGCAGATTTGTGATGTAATTGGGAGTTAATCTCTGCCCTGTTTCTTGCTGATCAGCCCGTCAGAGCAGTCAACCCAGGCATGCATGTAAATCCCACCCCCACCCCAAACACACATTCCATATATTTGGAGCTCTTACATCCTTCAGCTTCTCCAACTCCAATCTGAACCAATAATCTCATTACCAAAGTGAGCGCACCAAGAGAGAACAAAAGCCCTGGTTCACCTGAACCCTCGTACTCATTACACATCGGGAACAGCATTAGAGCCCGCCGGACGGAGTAAATCACATTCTCGGCCTGGCTCAGGTTGCATAACACGACTGTGTGTGTAGCCGAGCTGGTTGAACAGCCACCAAGGCAGGAGCTCAAAGGCCAAAATCCGTTGATGTAGACAGGGTCGCACTGACTGGCCAATGAGCATCAGTTTTCATTCTCGATTTAAGAGGAAAGACATAAAAAAACATCAGAAGTAGGTGGCATTTCTTGGCACATTTGGGGACATTTGAGCATTTGAATTCTTTCCTTGCTAATTGGAAAAGATTATCTCTGATTATAATACAGTTGAAAGGAAGGTGTATTAGGTTATTTGAGCTTTCGTAATCTTTAATCGTGGAGCATTTTGATGGAAAATCTCATTCATTCATCCATTTACTGGTATAATAACCTATTTTGATTTTGTAACATACACTCCGATGCCTGGTGATGAAGAAAGCTAACCTTAAGAGAGAAACCTTTAACAATGGGACATTATCCCCTTGAAGAGAGCCCTTGACACTTTTGGGATGCATGTTGTCATGGTGACAGTCAGAAACAGGTTGTGTTTCCTTGGTGACTGGGGTCCTGCCCGGCATGTGCATTAGTTTCATTGTTGCTGTTCTCTCAGATGCTACCTGCCTGCCTGACTGTCTCTTCATCACATGTGTGCGCGCGCGCGCACACACACACACACACACACACACACACACACACACACACACACACACACACACACACACACACACACACACACACAAGGCCATTCTTGGGAGAAAAAAAACTTTCACCAAGGTCAGTATGGCTGCATCTAGTAGAAAATGACTTGATCATTTCCAGCCTATATTAGCCTGGTTTTGACCTATTCTATTCTATTCTCAATTTCTAAAATGTGATGGGAACACTGTCTTTCTTTACCTTCATGTTTTTTTGAGGTATGGTCTTGTTGTGGCGACACTGGCTAATGGTTTTTCCTGCTCACCTGTTTCCCCTATTAGGAGCCTCTGTGTGGTGAGGGGAAGGGGAAACAAAAGCATCAAAGCACAGGGGTTAGTGAGACACCATGTCAACTTGTGGCTCTCAATTAGGAGCAGGGGGAGATATTACCCCAGGACAGCTAATGACAGCCCGCTGGGACCTGGTAGAGAGGAGGGGAGAGACGTGGGGAGTTTGGGTTATAAATCCGATCATCTTTTCTTTTTTTCTGGTTTGCTTGGGTTGATTTAGGCTTTTTGTTGAAGCCTATGTACTTGCTTGTCATACTGTCCGCCCCAGTCTGCAAAATCTCAAATGAATTTTCGCTTAAACGTAAAGGGCTGCTTGCACTGAGAGTTAAAGTTGGCTTCATTGTAAAGCTTTTGTTGTCTTGAAAGCTGTGTCAGAAGATTGTTATCCCTAAAAGGAATACAATACTGGAAACACTCGAGATTGCAACAATCCAGTTTTTCTCTCCAATTGCGATACCTCTTCTCAGGCTATCTGCCAACACAGAGTATCTATCTGATAGGAGTGCTTTTCCCACATTTAATGTCTGTATCACCACACTGCATGGAACTCATTGGAATAATTTTAATGTAAGGTAACACTGCTGTGGCACCGCGACCTACCATGACTGAAAAACAAAAGGAGCTGTATTTACTGTGGACCAGTTACATCATGGCCAATACTTGATCCACTTAATCAGGATTTTACAAATCCTTAGAAATATAGAAACCTTGAAGCCTTTTTGGCATCAAAAATGCCATTCAAAGATGCAGAATATTAACACAGAATCTCATCTATTAAACTCTAAATACAGGTGTGCATTTTGGTTTTTAAAAAGCCCCATTGGTTAGCTGTATTTTTCAGTTTCAGATTTGAAAGACTTTCCTCTGTTATGTGCTGAATATTCAGAGGCAAATACAGAAGATATGGTTTACTTTAGGTCATGTATATATCAGTCACAAACAAAACTAAGAACAGCAAATGCCCTTAAAGATCCATGCCGGTCCGTTTTTCTGTGGTTACCATTGAGATCTTGTCATTGTATTATAAGGACATCAGCAGTCTAAGTTGTGACCGGTATTATCGTGTTCACTTCTCAGGTCTGTATAATCACAATCCTGCTATCTGGCAGAATCTCGAGTAGTATATCAGCCAGTGTGTCTTGAAGTTTTCTGCTTTACATTTAGCTTGTGTATTCAGTGTTTATCCTCAAGTTTGTTAGTGTTCTCCAGCAGCGTCAGTCTGTGGGATCTGCTGTCCACAGCTGTTTCCTCCAGCTGGCAGCACAGCCAGCCATGAATGGCACATAATACCTCCTCACCTCAGCCAGTCAGCTGCAAAGAATCGATATTTTTTTTCTTTTTTCTTGGCCGAGGGACTGCCACTGCCTCGGAAGCCTGAATGATGATGTGTTAGCTGAGAGCGGTAGATAAGGAAGTAGTCAGTGGTGGACTGAGGAAGGAGTACTTTGTAGTAAGAGGTTTTGACAGAGATAGATGGGGCTGAAAGAGCTTGGAGTGTGAACCTGAGACAAAAGGAAAGCTCAGACTCTTCAGGTGCATTCGGATACAGAAAATAGATGGTTTTATCAGCACAATATTAAACTACAGAAGTAAAAAATTAATTAGATTGCTCTTTGCTTAAGAGTACATATTATCTGTGGAATATATTAATTGAGTGGAAAAAAAACCTGTACTCCGGTAAATCCACTGACAAATAGGCTATATGGCCAAAAGTATGTGGACATGCAACAGCCACGTGTGATGGTCGAACATGTCATTTCAAAAGCAAGTGCATTATATGGAGTTGACCCCTCCTTGCTCCTAAAACAGCCTCCACTCTTACGTAGAAGACAATCGACAAAAAGGGCTCTGTGCAAGCCAGTCAAGTTCTTCCACGACAAACAAATGTCTTTATGGACGTGGGTTTGTGCATGAGGACATTGTCATGTTAAAACAAAAAGGGTCTTCCATAAACTGTTGTAACAACTGTCTAAAATACCACTGTATGTTGCCGCATTAAGATTTCTCTTAACTGGAAACAGCCCCAGACCAAAAGTGCACAGAAGTAAGTAGGCATACTGTTGCCCAAATAGTGTAATATATGGTACGTAAGTCAACCCATTTTCCCAGAGCCCGACCAATACGGTATATGGGCTTCGTTGATATTATCAGCTAACTTAAGCTTACCACAGATAAATCTGCAAAGGCACTTAAGTATGTCAGCTTATAGATAAAGGGAAATTGGTCACAATTCTTTAATAGCCAAATGTGAGGGGGGGTTATGAAAAAGATAAATATCAGCCTATATACTTCTATTAGATTTTTAGCCATATTAGCAGCATGGCTCTAGGCATGGCTATGATGTGTGGTTAGTCAGTGGTTCCACCATTATGGTTGCCATGAAATTTGTTACAGACATTGATGGTTGTCAGAGCAGGAATCCTAAAATCTTTTCACCTGGAGCCACCAGCTGTTAAACCTTCAGCTTTTGTCCAGTATTTTTGTCCATGATCAAATACTTGCAGAGCTAATGATGTTCTCATCAGCCTCAGCTGTACTCTGTATTTATCGCTAATTAGCAAATGTTAGCATGCTAACATGCTTAACTAAGAGGCGAACGTGGTAAAAATTATACATTGTCATTGTAAGCTTGTTAGCATGCTGACGGGTAGCTCAAAAGCACCAATATGCCTAAGTTCAGCCTCACAGAGCTGCTTGCATGGCCGTAGAGTCTGTTACAGTATGTGCATTTGCCAGTATCTACAAAAACAGTTAATTTAAATCAGTCATTCATGTCTTGAGAATTGCGGTGCCATATCCTCATAACACATTGGAAAGTTCTGGAAACAAAACATGTGCTACAACATAAAGCTGCTCAGAAAACATAAATAGCCCATTTTTAATCCCTGTTATTGAAATTAGTGTTGTCCCTGCTGCTCTTGTAGCACGACTGAAGGTTTTTAAGGATTTGTGATGCATGTCCATCCCTACACACACGTCTGTTCTGCCACAGCAGCCAGCTGCTCTGCCCTTCTTATTGTTAAGTGATGTTTTCAAGGCAAAGGGTGGGAGTCACCTGCTGGTGGGGGACTGCCCTGTGGTCAAGGACCTCTCACCTCGCTCGCCTCTCAAGGCATGCCCCCAATTCCCCAGCAGGCTGTCCGCGTCACAGCTTGACTGACAGGTACAAAGTAACCGCTGTGTGCTCTGGGGTCCTAAACTCAGCCCTGTCACTCAGCTGTCCCAGGACAATGCCGGGTTGTCCCACCCGCCCGAACAGACTCTTTTTGTCCTTATTGAATTACAGCACAAGTTGGTTCTGTGCACTCCCAGAGTAATTGAAAACGTGATTTTAAAAAAAAAAGCAGGGATGTGCACCACTAAACATGACTCCATCCAACAGGAGCACCGGTCAAATGGAGCCTGTGAAAGATGATATCGGCATGTGGCATCCTCATTATGAGGACTTAAACATTCCCTTTGTAGGTGTTAAAAGCAGAGCCAGGACTTTGAAACAAGTGAAGGGATTTTGCTGACCTCAGAATGAAGTCATGTTCCACCAGTCTGCTACAGACAGAGCGTAGCCTTTTAAGGTGTCTCCTCACTCTTGGCTTGTCAGGGTGTCTGCTGGGATACAGAAGGGCTGTTATACCTCTGCTCGCTGCAGTAGTGACTGAAAGATGTCTTTAAAGTCTGCTTACTCTCTTTTTTTATTTATGTAAGATTTTTTTTTGGGATACCTTATTATTTTTATATTGTATCCCTACTTGAAAATCCCCAATCCACGCTAAATCAAACCACAGACAGTGTTCCAATTTCCAACAAAGTGCCAAAATAATGTTTTCAGGATTCTCTAACATTGGGTTGGTTCATTCCTGTCCACATACCGTAGCTTATCGCACAAGCTTGTGACTGGCCAGGTGTGCTGGAGCACCTTATGTGCCTCATCAGGAGAAAAAAACTGAATACATACAACTTTGTAAATCCAGAATTCCATTATTGTTAATCGAAAAAAAGAAATTTTACCATTATGTAATGACACAGGAGGGGATTTTAAGGTCTACCAACCTTTGGTGTCAATGATTGGCCAATCATTAGAGAAACAATAAGCAACGGATTTGTTTATTGATTAATCAATTAACCTTTTTTTTTTTTTAAATGAATAACCCAATGAAAGGACAGAAACTCCAAGTTAATGTTTTCATATTGCTAGTTTGGTCCAACCAACTATAAAATATTAGATTTACAATTGTATAAAACAGAAAAAGAGCAGCAAATCATCACATTTCAGTGGCTGGAACCAGCAAATGCCTGAAATGATTTATTAATTATCAAAATGGTTACTAATTGAATTTTTTATTGATTTTTGATTTTTTTTTGGTTTCAGAGCGACAGCAAAACATCACTACAGGCTAGCAGTTGATTTCTGTATCTCAAATATCCACTTTCCAATAACTCAAGCCTGTCAAGTTGGATGTAAGTGTCATCTATACCAGCTAAAAGACACATGTCCTTGTAAAGTGGGACAAAGGCTAGGTATACCATTAATGGGGGATGGGATGATCCTGGGGCACTATTTCACACATCTATATCTGTCTGCAGTGGCCCCCCTTCTGTCATACTGAAGTAAACCACCAGAGGCTAAGATGATGTCTAAACACAGACACACACACTCAGGAGAGAGGAGAGGGGGTAAGGTGCATAATTGTTGCTTTTGGGGAGTGTCCAGGATCATGAATGTGTGCTCTGTTGTCATTACTACCCTTGATTACCTTAATCCTCTGTCTGAACTCGGTCCTGTCACACACCGAGGGATCTGAAAGGTCAAAGATCAAACCATCCCCCCTGCTCGCTCTTAAAATCACTGTCTCCTCATTAAACTACAGTCTTTTCCCTATCTTTCCCTTCTTTCCCTCCTTTTCTTTGGACTCTCTGTATTTAAAGCCCAGTCCCTGCTCCCTCCATCCACCATTCCCCTCTCTCTGTTGCTCTTTTGTTTCTCTCTCCCCTTGCTCGTCTACTGTTCTTGAAAGAGAAGATTGTACTCCCTCTCTCTCTTCATGAACTGGGTCCTCTTAGCATCACCACAGCAATGTGCTCTGTAAAGACAGCATTTGCAGGGTACTTCAGTGCAAATGAAGTTTGAACTAGATGGAAATTACAGGCTTGGGTTCGTTAAAAGCACGCTTCTATTTTTCTGTCATTCCATTTGGAAGGGAGGGTATGGGGGGGGGGGGGGTCGCAGTTCTTGTTATTTTCAAACACACTGCTTCTGAAGATGGGTTGGTGGAAACAGTGCTTGAGAAATTATATTTGGGTTAATGATGCTCAGAGCATCAAAGGAGAAACCTGCACTTTGGGGCAATTTTCCAATTCCCAGTTCGATGTGAGATACACTGAGCCAACTGGCTGAATCAGACATTAGATTTTGTCAACCAGAGCCTCATATTGACATATTACAGTATTATCCTGTTGTCTTGGCAACCTACTGTGTCTATAATTGTAGCATATAATATCTTTCATTTTGAAAGAGGTACATGCTAAAAAGGCTTCATTATGATCCACTGAGTTGTTTGCTAAAGGCTCTAATAGCCTTGTTTATTCGGAAAATAAAAAGGGAAATAATAGCATGAACATCTTTTTTGCAGTCGCTACTTTGTGCTTGTTTTTCATAGCATTAGGACACTTTCTGAATAAAACATTGGCACCCTAAATGGTTGTATTTCCATTCTGAGAACTACTTTGCACAATAATTTCATTACATTTACTGACACACAATGGCGTATGTAAAATGTATGTCACAAATTCATTTATCATTCAGACTAATGGCATTAACGTTCCCTTCGTTAAAAGCCTCGCTGTTTTGGTTAATCATTCGATCAGTAGTGGAGAAACAGGGCATTGCACACACTTGGATTTCCTGGAGTTGATAATCAAATTACTTTGGGCAAACTTGGTTTGTATTGTCAAGAGCAGATGTTTCATGGGAAGCATTAGAGAGGAGTTTATTGGCAAAATCTAATTCATTACAGACTACTCATGAGTGTGATGATGAGAAAAATAAAATTTTGCATTAGTAAAGCTCAGTAATCTGAGTATTTCTGTATCAGTAATGCATTTTTAAATGTTCCAAATTTGTAGTACATATGTTTTTATTTTTGCCTAAGAAGCTCTGCAGACAACATTGGGCATAGGAGTGTTCAAACTTTGAAATTTTGTTAGTCTTAAATCTCTGAAAAACCAGAAAACCCTCTACCCAAAATTTGGTTAGGAAATCTGACAAATTTACATTTTTTGCAATTTCATAACACTACAATCTGAGAAAAAATAATCTTTCAAACTCCAACCCTGTGGCTATATGAAGACGATAAACGATAAAGAGCAAGGACAGATAAGCTGTATCAGTACTAAATTTGTCGCTCAAAGGCAGAGAAAATGAATCTTGTAGTTGGTTCAATCCAAAAGGTCAAACCTTCATAATCAAACCAGATCGTCTCAGGTATTCTCTGGGATTTCTTGGTTAATGATGATATTAGATGTACGAACTGTTCAATTCGCACCCCTCTAATATTCTAGAACGGTCAAAGAGACAGTATCCATCTAAACCACAATGTTGCCAGCTATTTCATTTGCTTCTAATATTTGGATTTACGTCAGTGTGTTTTCCTTGGGATGGGAAATATATTTTAGTATTCAAAAGCCCTGAGATTAAATAGTCTCAACCATTTTTCTTTGCCAAGAGAACATGAAAAACTGAAATGGCTAAAGGCTCTTTACATCTTGCCTGTGCATTACCTTTGTATATAGAGGTGTAGTCAGTCACATATGAAGAGGTAACAGTCACTCAAAGTGATGTTTAGAATATGTGTCATCTGGCAGCCACTGGAGCCTGACACATCTGAAGAGGAGTGGGCATCTCACTTTGAAAGTGTTCACTGGCTCAGCAAAAACAGCAGGGAGGCTGTGAATCAGTCTCCACTGCCCATAAGGCCTCTGAGGTCACTGCCTCAGCCTGACTAATGAGCCAGGGGTCTCCTAGCTGAGTGATTTACTGACCGGTCAAGACATCCAGTTAGCATCGCTGGCAATTTCATCAAATTTCCTGTGGAGTGCTAAAGATGGGAATGTGTGTAAAAAATAATATTTCCCCTTCCAGAGCGGTGGGTTCATTTATCACAGCTGACTTGGGCCAGTTAAACCTGGCCATCCGTCTGGGTATTGAGACGTTTGAGTGATTTCAACCAACATGTCAGTCCCTTACCACTCAATGACCTCAGCTCTCACTCAGAGGTTTTCATTTGGAAGACCACTGTAATGTAATGAGATTGAGGGCTGAACATGGACCTTTGGCTATAACTCACTCTTCTGAACCTTTCACTCAAACAAGTTGACACATTCCCTCTTGACACTACAGGAACTAAACCAAATGTACCGTAACATGTAGACATTGTCAAGGGGTCTGCTGTTATTTCCATTTTCAGTTATTTCCTTGCTTTAGGAAGTACATTCGAACATGCTCAGGATATGATAACAAGTTGTAGGTTACTTCTGTGGTACAAGCTGTGCTGTCATATGTTATTGGTGAAGTACAGGTGTCTTCAGCACGCGGGGAGAAGATATCATTCAGAATGAACTGGAATCAGCTGTACGAAATAACTGTGTACAGTTCCAGAGGATATTGCGGGAATGTCTTGGTTTGTAAAGTACAACCGAAATCCAAAGAAGAACCTGGTTCCATAGCCTCACAACTTCATAATAAAAGTTGAGATCATCAAAGCGTTATGATGCTCAGTATGCTTCAAACAAAGTGCTTGTCTGATTGTCAAACAGCATCTGAAAAGCCCTACCCCTACCTTTTCTGGAATTAGGGAGCTGTGTCTGACAATTTTTGTAACCTTTCAAAAATCGACAATCCAACAACTACACCCACTTTATACAGTGATTGGCAAGGAGGTGAAAAAGTATGCCTGGTTTGAACGTCCATCAAGCTCCTCTTTATTTATTCACACATCTACAGTACTTCCGTTACTTTTTGTGTGCGACATAATGACTGCCTTCAAAGAGAGGCTGCATGAAAGTACAGTCACATATCCCGATTTTTCAGATTAATTGCCTCATGATTACAAAGATACACAAAAGATGCAGAACTCTTCAAGAAGAAGTCAGGTAGGAAGTACTATCATCCTGTATTTTCCACCTAATGTTCTCGCAACCTAAGAGCCTGGCCTTGCATGTTGCAAGTTTGACATGAGAATGTACCTTCTTATCGCATGTGAGTCCATTCTGTTTCCCTGGCCCACAGAGAAGAATTGTACTTAAATCCAATTCATGTGAAACCTTAGGATTAGACTCTATATCACCCATGCCATGTCCTGTTGTGAGGCTGGTGACTATAGTAGCCCTCTGGCTTGAGAGTACCCTCAACTGGCATTAGTCAGGCATTTCTTCTATTTATTTAGGTTGTTCAAGTTTTATTAAATGGGTCAAAAGGATGGATGAAAAAGTTCCATATTGTGTGAAGGCACCTGGCATTACCCATGTGTGTTGCATCAGTGGCTAGTCTGTATTGGCAGAGTGTAATGTCAGCTCTGACCCTCCAATCTCTTTCGGACACATGCCAAAATCTACCAAACCGAAGGACTTACCACAACAGAAATTCTCCTTTCCAGTTTTTTAATCTCTGTTAAGGTAAATGGATTTAATTTATACAGTTTTATATAGCTTTAATTTATATAGCTATATAGCACTTTACAGTTTGCTTCTCATTCAGCTGTTCTCACACACCAATGGCTGCAAGCTACCGTGCAATTCACTTTGCAGTCTCCCAGGTCTGCCTACTGTATCAGAAGTGTGTGCAAACACGCTTCCTCACCCAATGTAGCTGGAGGCTTGCACTGGTGACTTTGGCTGCCGACATGCTGGAGCAGCCAGGAGTGATGAAGGCATAGGGAATTAGCTGGTGACAGAGACTCTGTGGGGACTTCAGAGTTGGCAGAGCCGTATAGGGAGCCACAGAGGGGAGTCACATCTCTTGTGAGTCATGCTCTTGGTACAGGAGAGGGGATGAAATATGAACTCTTTTTAATATCCTACCTAATAACTGTGTTGACAAGCGTCATGAGTTACCTTCTGCAGGAATGTCGTGGCATTTGGATAATTAGCTGTAAATAGTATTTTATTATACCTCACCATCACATAGTAGTGGAGACGTTTTTATAGCAAAGGTGAGGTGGTAATTTTACTAGCCCTATTATGGAGCTAATTACAGGTCTCTCATAGGTGGTGGTAGGTTTCAGGGCAGTCAGCCAGGGACCAAGCCAAGAGAATAATTGCAGGAGCTAGTCTGTCCTCACCGAGACTATTTCATTTACACTTAGATTCACCCTGTCCATTCCTGGATCCATTTAGCACAAATACTGGCTCATTTATAAATTTGTCATCTATACTCTTTTATGGGTGATGTTTGTCTTGTATGTGGAGAACTTGACAAAGTTTTCTTCTAGAAAAGTAGTGATTCTTCCCAGAAATTGGCAGAAGGACAGAAGCCCAACTCTCGTGAACACACACAAAAACTGGTCATTGCTTTGGTGTCGTAACGTTTGTGTAAACCACCTCAGTGACTTCACCACAAAAAATGCCTGAAACTGTTTTTACCAAACTCCAAAAAATGAAGGTGATTTTTTTACAGCCCAGAGCAAAATTATGTGCATTTTACTGCCAGGCGGTTGATAATGGGAAACAGCCTCAGGGAGCTTGTGAAAAGCAAGAAGGTGTCTTCTGTTAACCAAAAGATCAAAAACTATAACCCCAAAATATCCAGTGTCATACATTGGGGTGTTATCATAGCATCTCAGCATATCAGCCTGTTAAACATCCCCTCATACTTAAGTAATTAAATTGAAGTGATAGTGATGGCATCATTAGTGTTTGAGTCTCCAATTAAACTGTTTCGGTGGCTGTCATTCCTGCTGGCTGGGGTCTCTGTTGGCTAAGGATCTGGCTCGCAGAGTAAATAGGAGTACAAAGCTGACAGCTGTCGGATAAATTATACACAGCCCAGTGTTTCAGAGGTGGATACACACAGAGAAACGCACCCACATATACACTGATCCTTGTGAGCTCGGGTCCCAGCGGTACAGTTGAGAGGAACTGGAGACTCATTAAACTCCTCAACACATTTAGTTTCTGTTTATGCTTCCTTCCGTCCTTTGTGGGGTCTGTGTGTCTCTCTGTCTCATGACTGTCTACTTCACACCGTCTTTTAACATCCCTTGTGTTAGCTCTTACTCCCTCTTGCCGCTCCTGTTCGCTCATCTGGCATCTACATTAACACAGTGACATTGTAGCTCCCTCCTCCTCTCATATCCTCTATAGATTAGAGGGCTGATATGAGGGCTGAAGCTAGAGCCAAATGGAGGGAGCCAAAATCAACTCAGTGAAGGCCATTGGAGGCCTTCTAATCCCTGTCTTTGGTGGACCAAACCTGTTGACTGTTGCCTAAGAAAACTCATGCTTCAGGAAGAACTTGAAACAGTGAAAGGTCTATTTTTTTAGCATATCAGTATATCATTTTATTTGTGTTCTGCTCTCAAGCAGACTTTGCTTGGTATGACTTTCCAATAAGGCACCCTTTGTGAAGGTTTTAATTGATGGCTTTATTAGTGGTTAATAAATAATGTACTAATGCTTCATAGATCAGTTATATGCCATTTATTAAAACGTTTGTGTTGCCAAGTTGTGAAAAAATCCCTTGTGACAGGTTTTCTCCTAATCCAGCTTGACACTTTCTTTTGATTTTGGCTCTTTTTAGCTAGTTTGTAAGCACATGACTGAGTAAACTAATTTTCATGTGTAAAATCTTTTTTTTTTTCTGCATCTGGAATGGTTCCACTGACTTAACTTTCATCAGCTAGTCATAAATAAATACATCCACTTACACAATATATCCACTTACAGAGACACCCAGTGTAGTATGTACAGAACCGCATGAGGGTCAACTGTCCACATGCGCCTGAGTATATCAGGGCTCCCACGTTCTTATTTATGATGGCAGACATAATGGATTATTTTAAGAATGCTTCTTTAATAACCCATTAAAGGTACCCTGTGGAGTTTTTGACCGCTAGTATCGCTACGGAGCAATATACATTACACATGCATGTCCAATACACATACTATTGGTTTCACCTTATATCACTGATGACAGGAGGTGGTGATGCACAAAGATACTGTATGCTGCAATGTGCCAGCAGAAGCTGTGAAGAAGAAGACTGCAGTGGAGTTTTCAAATCATCAAAAAATCCGAGCAAAATGTTTTATGAGGAAGGAAATGTATTCAGCACATTTGTTAGACCTCAAGGACACACCCAATGCCTTTTGGTAAACAGAAACTTTACAAGAAAACTACAAAGGGCACCTGTAACATTTATAATTGCATATGACTTACTAACCTTTGCTGTTGGCTTATTAGAAAGTGAGAAACCCATGACTCTTAATAAGTTACTTACTTACGTTTGAAACTACAAACTTGATGGTTTATTGAAAAGGGAGAAAACCTTCAATTAAGTTAGTTAGTTAGCTTTGTTTTTCAGACTTTTTGAAGAGTTTGTCCATCCAGTCATGTTGGAAAAAGGACATTTTAAGCATCCTCATATTTATGTTATTCAGTATTTATGGTTTCATCCCACAAAATTATGATGTGAAGTGTCATTAATCAAGCCTCTGCTGCTGCACAATACAATGACACTCTGTACAACACACAAGCCACACCAGGACATTCTCCTCATTAACAATATGTAGCCAGTTTAGTTTTCCCTGTCACTCTATCATCTCTCATCTTCCACCACTCCTCCCTCCATTTTCCCCTCATCCTGCTGTCTGGACATTGCATTAGAGTCGTGTGAAAAGACCTGGACATTATGCTTTTTCCCTGCGTTATCGCTCAGCCATCAGTGTCCTGTTTCTTAACGTTGCCACGTCGTCACCTTCTGCAGACCTTTGTCTCCACACCCTATTAAGAACTACTTTTTTTAAATCCCTTCCCCTCTCTGATCACTGAGATCTGGCTTCCCACGATGTAGAGATAAATCGCTTGGCATTTTGCCACGTGGCGGGCTGAAATGTTGAGGTCGGGTTATGTCAATTTTAATGGATCTGCAGCGATGCCATCATATGGACTGAAGATAATGAGGGTCATGTATATGCAATTACTCCTTAGTCACATACTGTAAATCCTCTGATTAAAGGACTAGTTTCACATTTTGGGAAATACGCTAATTAACTTCCTTGCCGAGAGTTGAATATTAATCCATAAAAAAAAACAAAGCCTCAAAACAACAATTCTGCATTTTAGGGGGGATTTTGTCCCAGGCTGTTTATCAGGTGGGACCACTAACTCCGCTGGTTGCCCTTTCAACTGTTTCCAGCCAAGAAATATCCCAGCGCATAACACACATAAGGGTTTTTGTATGTATTACACCAGTGAGATAAAATGTGTGGTAGATGGCTTTTGTTATCTTTGGACAGAGTCGGGCTAGCTGTTTTCCCCTGTTTTCAATCTTTTTGCTAAGCTAACCAGCTGCTGGCTCCACATATTTACTGTACAAACATGATATTGCTATCAATCTCATCATCTAACTCGCGCTAAGAAAGCAGGTATTCATATTTCCCAAAATGTCAAACTATTCCATCAGTCATTTATGTCATTTATCAATGATTGATTCCTGGCAGTTGCTGTTTGCAGCTTCTTAAATGTGAGGATTTGGTGCCTCTCCCTGTTTTATATGATTGTAGACTGAATGTGTTTGGGACCACTTGTCAAACAAAATGAGCAATTTGAAGTTGTTCCCTTGTGCTCTGGGAATTTGTGACAGCCATTTTTCACTATTTTCTGACATTTCTTGAGTAAACAATGAATCAGTTAATCAAAAAAATATTGAAAATAGTTATTACTTAATAGGTAGTAACTGTAAGCTTTGTTTGTAGGAGCCATGGTCTTCAGGTAAAATTGTCCAGTGTTGAAGTTATGTGAGGAGCATAAAGAGCTCAGAGGGAGGGAAGACAATGTGTTAGAGAGTTATAAACCACATAGGAACAGCGATCGCCACCTGATCCCGCTGTCAGTCTAGTTAAAGCCATGACTCTTAAACTGGGCCCAGGGGGACATACACACAACACCAGGCAGTCCCTATGAATATGAATGATCCAACCAAGCATAGATCAAATGCACAGGACCAAGGCACAACGTTGCTAATTGGGAATGGATGAGGTAACCTCGAGCCCTCTTGTCGCTATAAAAAAAAAATTTAAAACAACAAATGTTAATGTTAATATTATAACAAACTGCATGACATTATTATCGTTTGGTCTCGCTCCCGCTGAGATAGGAACCTCCATCTAGACCAGTAATGAATAATAGCTGAAGTGTGTGTGTGTGTCTCTGCTGAATGCACAGATCACACCACACAGGGACGGAGGAGGGAGGTCTTGCCACTATCGAGAGCAAGAAATTTAATCAGCAACGACAAAATGACATCTGTGAAAACAATGACAGTTTGTAGACACTTTACCTGCTGTTTGTGATTGAGCAGGTCCCGCTGCTGATTATTCATTAATACGCACATTTTTTTCTGCTACAGCTGCCATAACCTTTAGTGCAGTTGTTCATATCAGAGCGCTGTCTCCGTTTTGACTTAGTGAATGGGATAATCTCAGTGTGAAAGAAAGATTAGCTGGGCATGAGCGCCAGCTAAAACTCTCCACTGATCCCAGCCCCAGGCACAACAGTTCGGCTAATGTGAGCGTAGAATTAGTTTCCATGCTACCCTGGATGAAAGTTTGAGCCTGAAACCCAAACAAGCAAAGCCCGCAGTAATTATGAATGATTGTTAAGTTTGCAGTTTGCCCAAGGCAAGTTATTTTCACCATCACGTCTTCTGCCCTAAGGATCTTATATATTTTAGGTTGTCCAATATTCTATGCAGTTGAGGTTGTGGGAAAAATAGGAGAATTTATTTGAAGACAGCCTTTGGTTAATAGAAGTTCAACAGAATACAAACACGGAGATTAATAGGGAAAGTTAAATCTCATTAGCCAAATTCCCATCCAAGTGTTTTTATGTAAAGTAGAAATTAGGGAAGAGAAATGGTGAATTCGGATTTCAATAAACTTGGCTTGAGGCAGGAGGGGTTTTTGCCAATACATAAATTATGCGCCAAGACCTGTGGCAGTGCATTTAACAAAATAATGTAGTGTTGTTTTAGTGTTTGTAAAAATGATATAAAATTGTATGTATATGAAGCGTTTGTTGACAAAAGTCCTTTAATTTTTTCTTATGGTACAGTAATTGTATGTTTTACAGGGTGCGCTTCTTTGTTTTCAACTGTACAGTATGAAATACAGCAAAATTTAGTTGACTTGGTTGGGTTCTCTAATAGTTTTGACCTTTGTTCAGGCTTTACATTTTGAAAGAATTTACATAAGTTGCGTGACATTTGACCAGAAACCTTTGAGCTTTGCTAATAACGCAGCTGTCTTGGAGAAGCATTGGAGCTGTGGAAGTGCTGATAGATAGGGATCAGTGGACACATCTGGCGGGAGGAAATACCACTATCACCAACAGTCAGGGTTTTCCCGCAGGACCATCCCCCCTCCTGCCATGAAATCTATCGAGGTATGTGGCTTAGCACTATGGACTGAATTGAAGCAATCCTTTGTATTTCACAACGAGAGTGGGATTGAATCAAAAAGGGGAACATCTTGAAATCCTGCACTCAGGCTGCAGTGACATTACCACTTTATCACATTGTCTGCCCGTGGAAATACAAAGTTTTCTATCTCTGACCTCTACGAACCCCACAGATTGTAACCAGCAACAGCATTTTTGCCCGTCTTGCTGCCCCTAATTTTTTTATCTCTGGTTGTGCTGTGTGGCACCAGAGCAAACACCAGGACGGATGCCAGGTCTGGCTTATGGAGCCATACCCGTTGTCTGCACACAGGGCAGCAGACACCATGAAGGACCCAGAGAACTCCACTGTATGTCGCTATGAACACGATGCTCCGCTGGGTAAAGTTTGTGCGGCTGCACTGGAGAGCCAGCATAAATATTTATCTGGTTTATTTGTTTTCGCTGGCTTTGGGTCAATGTATTTGGAGAGTAATACATGAGGAAAGATTGCTCAGTGCCTCGTTCTGCTGGATTAGTATACCAGAGGTCACAAAGTGCTAATTTAACTGGGGCATGGAAAGGATATGCTGTAACAAAGCTGCAGCAGCATAGCTTTAGATGCATAAATCACAAATATTTAGTGCTTAATCTGCTGTTATAGATAAATGCCTTCTCGTAACACTCATGCATATGGAGCTGGATTTCAAATTAAAAGTATGGAACTGTTAACAAGCCATCTCCAAAGGGCCCCTTGAGAGAAGCATGTTATCATGAAGTGAAAAGCCTTTGCGTCACTCAGCTTGTTTCTGCACATTGGATCTAATGACTCTTATTAATTTAGAAGACTTTATCTTGCATGATGTCAGCCCACCCCATTCGTGAGTTACCCCCCCTTCATGAATAATCAATGAGAGGCTGCTTAATAAACATGAGGGGGTGTATGTAGCAGAGCCCTGGCACCGGCCTCCGTAAGCTCAGCAGAAGGCTGGAGAACGACGGAGAGGGAGGGAGCATGTGAGGCGATGGGGGGGGGTCGGTGAGGGAGACAAGGCTGAGCAGAGAGATACAGCCACAAGCTGGGGGGAAGTAAGTCCTGTCAGCCAAAGTCGTTGTGTGGCTGTGGAAGAAAGACACAGAGCAGACAGAGGGAGGCAGTTCAGAGAGAAGAAGAAGAAGAAAGAGAAAATATCTGCTTCTTCTCTCTTCCTGCCTGAGTGGCTGGAGGGAGTGCCTGGATGGTGTGATCTCCTCCACCATGGGATGCAGCCTCTGTACCCTGCAGAAGCCCGAGGAGCAATATAAACTACTCTATGAAGTCTGCCAGGTACTGTGACCAAGCCTCAGGAAGAGTTTGTGAGACTCGCTCACTTACTTTTTGTTCTGTTGTGCTTTTTGCTCTGTTTGTTTTGGTATTTCTTGGTGTTTTCTGACTTGTTGAAATGGAGTCTGAGTTTGCTCCATTCCTATCTCTGGCTGAGTAGGAGTGGAGTAAAACAAAGTGGAGTGGAGTTGTTGCCGGCTGGAGCTCCTGCAGCTGAGCAGCCTGAACTCTGGCAGAGGGGTCAGCGAGAGGTGGCGCGCTGCGCTTAAAGGAGGGGGTGATGAAGAGGTGACAGCTCTCTCAATGCGTCTGCTAGTGTGTGCCGATCACTGCCCACCTCCTCATTGTCAACTGAATGCTGACTCGGAGCTCTCCGAGCTTTAACCCCTGTTTGACTCTTAAGTTTATATTTAACACTCCACTGCCTGTTTTGCACATTTTTTTTCCACCAAAAAAAATAGAGCAGGCGTGTTATAGATGCACCATTAACACATGAAGATTGTTTTCACATCGGAGCCAAGAACAGGTTTTTGTCATTCATCTTTTTACAGTTTTACGTTTCTTTTAAAAAAAAAAATACTTGAGCACAATCCTAGTTAGTGCTGAAACAGTTCATCAATTAGTTGGCTGACTAAAGATTAATCAACTTTTATCACACAAAATGACAAAAATTCACAGACTCCAGATTCTCAAATATGAAGATTTGCTACTTTTCTTTGTTTTATATCATTGTAAATTTAATATATTTAGGTATAGGACTATTGGTCAGACAAAACAGGCAATCTCAAGGCATCAACTTGGACTTTGAGAGACTGTGATTGGCATTTTTCACAATTTTCTAATTAGAAAATCTAATTGACAGATTAATCAATAATAAAAATAACCATTACTTCTGCCAATCCTGATTCTCATAATACATTCTTGGTTCATGGTATTTGAATTAGCATGTTGTATTTATGTGGGAAAAATAAGTAAACTCTGATAAGTTTTTTTTGTCGATGGATTCTTGTTGAAAATGATCAAATGCAATTTTTGGATTGAGATTTCCAGGACTTGTTTATCATTTCAAAGCAATTAAGCATCTTCCACCTGTCCCTCTGGATCCTCTCTGCCTTCAGATGAAGTCAGTGTGAACTCACCCTCTCCAGCTCTCAAAATCGTCGGTTATTGTAGATTGTAACATAAAAAGAAAGATGCTTCATATTGAAGTTGGGACGAACTTGTGCTGGCGGAATTATAATGTATTCCTTCAGTGGGGAAAATGCTGGTTTATCATTTGCTCTGAGAGTGGCATATGGTGCCCCAGAACAAAACCTACAGCATGTTGCCATTCTCTGTTCTTTCCAGGCTTTGCTGCGTTGTCAACTTTAATTGAGACAACACACCCAGAGTGCTGGTTTATTCATCTGAGTGTTTGGATTCAAGTGCCAGTCTGGTCTAATGAGTGAAAACACTGACCCATCTGACAGCAGACAGCGTACGACTCTTAGTGTATTGCACATCTTTGAGGACTAGTTTCTGTAATACGCTCAAATCTGATTTTTTTTCTTTTCTTTTTCTTTCTCTCCGTCTTTTCATCCATAATGGATCCCGGCCAAGTGTTATCCCCCTATCACACCAAATTACTGTACATCTCCATTAGCTGCACAGGGTGCCGGGTGGCTAGTGGCTGGTTTAAATGAGCGTAATGATCAAGCTCTCTGTGGATCTCACTCATTATCCAACCCCCCCCCCCAAAAAAAAAAAAAAAAAACCAGCCCCTTCCTTTCAAGGGGAAGATAACAGGGGTTGTCTGACATTGTGCCTGCAAATAGTTCAGCTTTGATCATGTCTATTCCTGGGGACAAAAAATGTCTAAAAGGTTTTGGCTTGTTATAAAGAAAAGATGAGTGTTTTGCAGTGGCATAACAAAAGGATTATGGGTGCTAACATTGGGGTCATAAAGACCATCCTCCACCCCCCAACAGACCACTAACAGCAAAAACATGGTGTTTGGAAGTGGTCTGTCACTTCTTTTGTTCTGCCTTCTCTTTGGTCACAGTGTCATCTTGCTTGTCAATTACCCTGGATTGGCAGACCCTTCTCACCTACGTGCCCAGTTCCTCCATCTGCCACAGTTAGAGAAAGTCAGTCTTCAGGTTTTAACATCACAGGTTATTTGTCACTTTGCTGCCCTCAGACAAGACAGTCAGCTGCACCACATGACGGCAGAGATAATTTCTGTTGCACCACGAATGAACAAAAAAATGCTTTTTTCCTGTATTGTGTTCCCAAAGCTTGGTAATAGTTATGCTCATGGAACAATCATGGAAGGAATTTGTTATTCAACTGAAATCTTGGCTGGATGAGACTTTTTCTTTTCAAATTCGTCAGGTTGTTTTTTCAAACGTGAAACACCTTGAAAAATCTTTTCTAATGATTATTTCCATTATTGATTAATCAGGTTATTTTCTTGCTTAATGCTTAATCGTTTGGTCTATAAAATGTCAGAGAATAGTGAATCGATCAGTTTAGCTGGTAAAGATCCCAGGCAGTATCCTGCATATGTAATTATTTCCCTTTAACCCCGGGTGTGACTGAATGACAATAATAATACAACCAGGAGCTGAACATGTTGTCTATTTACCCAGAATTATGAGAAACTGTGAGTTTTTCATGCCCTTTGGCCAATTATACCACAATGATCCATCTAAGACATTATACATTACACATTACAGAGCAGGCACCGCTAGTTCAGCCTCTGACACACTTTGTATGTTTAATCAGTAAATATGCCCTACTACAATGTACATCCACAGCCTTTAACTACTACTACTAGCATTGGTTAATGATGGCCGAGTGCAGACTTGTTTTGCCTGACTGGCCATCCCTGATTTCACAATGTATACATTAGTCCTGCAGGTTATTGTACAGTTATTGTAATTAGGGATCTATTGATCCGATGCGGTGGATCGGTATCAAACCTGATACTGACCTTATTCAGCAGAGTATGGCTCACGAATGCCAGTTATGAATGATTCACATTAAACTCAGTTTCCTTGGTAATGTCATTAAAATATTCAGTGTTTCTGCTAGCGGTTACATACATTCATGTCATGGCGGGCTGCCGAGGGAGTTTTTTGTGCCAACACAATTCCCGGCGCCATGTTATATGTAAAATGACGTCAGTGAGTCCCACACAGAGTGGTATACATATTTAACATCTGCGGGAAAAGAGAGCACCGTAATCGAATTGGCTCTGGTATTAGCCTGAGTTGAGTTATCGTGATTTGTATAGAGAAAGAAAAGGTTGGATTGGTGCATCCCTGGAAATAATGTGCATTCATTTTATCATTGTGAATAAAGCTTTGTAAACCCTTACACATGTGTAAGTTATATGGTGAGCTGTCAGCTACCTGAGAAAGAAAGGTTTGTGCTGTCAACTCCGACTTTTTTTGTGTGACCCTTCCTTCTCATCTCTGTGTAAGAGATTAGTATTTTCAATAATGATCTGCTTATGTAGAGTATAAAATGCATTGAAGCGACTCGGTCTCAGCTGCTGTAATAATGGTCATGGCCAGAAAGCCTTTCTCGTCGAATTTACTCATGAAGACTTGAGAACGGACTTAGATGCGTCTCGTAACTCGGCGCTTTTTCCGACAGACTCACGACTCAACTTGGACTTGCCCCGAAAAAGTCCAGAACAGCTCTGTTATCAGGCAAGCATGACATATTTGAACTCAGGACCTCATTAACCACTAAACATTGCATTTATTCTTGCTGAGGGGATCGTGAAGAGCTTGGTCATAGCCACAGCACTGATACACACACAGTCAGTACGCAGAGCATTTTTGTGTTGCATGTTCTCCTGTGGCTGTTCATGGTGCAGTAGATGGCGATGAGTGAAATCTGTGCGAGCACATCCCAAGCTTGTACCTCTGGGGGGGATTCGGGGAGGTCTTATTCCTCCTTACTGATAAAACAGGCAGATCCTCTTGATCAGAGAGCCTGGCACAGCGCCCACTCTGCTCTACCCGTCATCTCTCCGAGGACTTAATAATCCATGAACACTTGAAATCTTTCCAGTTCATTAAACACCTTAGCTCGAACTCCCATGTTGGAAGCATGAAAAATATGGTTTTGCACTGTTTTAGAAAAGTCCACAGATTTTTACTGGAGGCATTTTATCAGTTTCGGAAGAATTAGACACACTCACTGGACTTGGTAACTTTGGCGGTCTGTTTAGATGGAATAAATTCAGAGGTTTGGTATCTGCATACATTATTTTCTCAAAGGAAATATATTTTTGCAAGTTTTTTAGTTTACAGCACTGAGTGTCAGTGTAGCCATACTGGAGATCAAAATTTGATAAGGTCTATCAAATGAAGCCAACACGGCGTTCTAGATAAGTGTTTTCCCTCTTCGCTATAATCATTAAAGGCCTGAGCTGCACTGGCCTCGTCGCTCCCTTTTAAACTTGACCCTTCTGACAGCAGTGAACCCCTTGGTCCTTTCTTCAAAGCTAAAGGTAAGCACCATGCGGAGATGTAAGCTCAGCTGCTTTTGTCAGGGACTTTAAGGTAGAGGCCTTGGAAACTCTGTTTGACAGTCCTAGGGCTCTTAATCTCTCCAGAAGCACTCTGTAATGGCTGTGGCGCCGTGCTGCGGCTCTTACAAGACCCAGAGCTTAATTAGAGCCTCAGCACAAGCCGGCTATTGAGGCTCTGATCCACACTGAACTGATCAGGCTATTGTTTGTCTGCTAAGTCCTTTGCTTTTCTTATGTCTCTCTCTCTCTCAGTATCTGTCGTTGTCTGTCGATTTTTCTCTCTCTGCCTCCTGCAGAGGAACAACATATTAAACAAAAACCAATTGATCTGCTGAGCCTAAGAAGTTTACAAATGAGCCCGCTGGAACATTTCCTATCTGAACCTTTCCAAGTGCCACCGACTAATTAGCCATGTTTCTGATGGAAGGCTGCAAATATGTCACTCTCAGCTCAAGAAGCCATGTTGTCATATGTCGTAGCGCCAGATGGTCTCAGTACGACATCTTCTGGACCAGACAAACAGAGAAATGAGATGTAAATATTTGTACAAGACAGCTCCTCATGCCCTGAATCCTCTGCCTCCCTGTCCAACTGTTAAAGACCCCCGTCATCAAAGCAGTTACCAAAAAAATGCAGCTCCCGCTCGTCCCGGCCCCTGTAGCCGGGCTTGACACAGGCTGCATACAGAGACAAAGCAGGGATCACAAGCACCGCGCCAGGCCGCTGGAGCCTGACACTGTGTGTTTTTAATAACGGCTAAGACCAGCCCCGGTGTGCTGTCACATCTGTTAAACACTGGAGCAGGTGGCTGGCTGCCACAGGGGAGTACTCACAGGAGCCCGTGTACTTACTGTCAGTCCAAAGCAAATGACAGAGAGGGATCACAGCCACAACAGAGACAGAACAGCAGGAGAAAGATGGTCCAAAAACAGACTATAAACGATCTTTGATAGCATAGTAACACATATTGATGTAGGAGCCATGCAATCTTTAAAACACGCTTTTCAGCTGAAATTGATGTGTGTATTTATAGCTAATATAAGGAAATGAACAACACATTCGGGGCTGGATATGGATATATGTACCAAGAAATAATAGAAATTCGTCAGACTGAATTGACATTTTGTTTCACTTCATTCTTTCATTCTGTTGCTATTTTTTTTTTTTTTTTTTTTGTGTGTGTGGAGCCATGTAGGAAGGATGTCCCCATTCTGAATCGCTCCCACAAAGCTCCAATTGGTCAGCTTCTTCTCCAGCCGGCCGCCAGTGTGCACAACACAATTTTTCCAGACTAGTATCATAAATATAATATGACAATATAACGTTTCAGTGTCTATGTCTATGTCTTTATGGTTTGCACAGATGAGTCACTCTGATCTTCTTTTGGAGATCGGGGGTGACCTCGTCTTGAAATGTCCTTTTTTTTTTTTTTTTTTTCTTCAAATAAGAGGTTTGTTTCCAATAGTACAGTGCTCTTAGTTTGCACCAGTCAGCTTTTTTTACAAGAGCAGCAGTGCATTATTCCGATGGTCATGGCAGGTACATGATTAAGAGTTGGCTGATTGTAAAATTAGTCGACATGCACCTTGTGAGCTTGCTTTATTTGCATGTGTATACACCCCGTTGCTTATAAAACGTCAACAGCTCCAGCTTGTGGGGCACACTTGAATGATTAAGGATGATTATCTCTCATTATCAGGCTGCAAAAAGGAGCCTCTGTCAGTGGCATGTTTCACACACAGGCACTATGTGTCAGTAACAGCATGATTTTCTTCTAAGGGCGCTATTGTGGCTTTATTGTACTCTGGCTGTTTGTGTGTGATTGATGCTCAGCCCGTGTCCGCTCCCTCTCCTCCCCTTCCTCCAGCCGAGTACACCTCGGCGCGGCCCTGTTTGATCGCTGCTGGAGCGAGCTTGACTTTGCTGACTTGAATAAACAGACCTGGCCCCGGCATAGAGCTGACTGTACCGCCGTTGCTCAGGGGGAATTTACGTGTGTGTGGAGCTGCTGCGGTTGGGCAGAGAGGGGAAGCCTGGGTCAGGGGGAGTGGATGACATGACCCCGGGTTTCAGCTCATTTGCTGATGCTTCCTCTCCCATGAACCGCACCCTCAATTTCGCACTACGCCTCTCAGAGATTTTGTACTCAGGCTGCACTCCGGTCAGACAACCTTCTCCCTCCTCCTTTGGGTAACCTTAAGATGCTAAAAGTTGTCATTATTTTTGTAGCACAAAATGATAAATGCAGTTTTGAGGGTGGTAAGGGGCAGGCTATTTTCTCTCCGTGCGTTTATTATTGCAAATTTAACTTCTTGTTGTGAGTTCTTGGTGTTAAGATGCTATAGCGCATTTATTATTTCAGACTCTACAAATGGGGCCACACAATTTTAGCTTATTACTGATGATTATTGGTGGATCTGGTTTGTTAGCACTACATTATGTAATATACTGTTTTTTTTAATAGATCGTTCAGTTAAAAATCCAAATAAATCTTTGAAACATCGTCTGCTTTCAGTTCAAGGTTTTTACAGATTAGCGCTTAGTCTGAGTCAGTGTTTTTGCATGAATGACAACAGGTTACTGCTCTTGGGCTGACGAGTTTAACTGATAAATCCTTGAGTTCAGACAATCATCTCATCCATTTGAGGTTTTACGTACAAAAACACTATGAATAAAACAGGTGAAAAGAAAAGCTATTCCAAGTCAAGTGAAGTTCAGCAGCTCCCTGAGACACACTTCACACCGTCAATGAGGCTCATTAGACCATGGAGAGGCAGCAGAAAGCACAGTGGAAGTGGTTTGGGTTCTTAATTGATCAACTCTGGATAACAGAATGTCCCATGCTTAAATCAGATTAGGTGAAAGTAAACAGTGGTGTCTCTTTCAGCCGGTATTAAATTTTTAGCTGTTTGTTCTGTAATCCTCAGTAAGCTCGCACACTGCGGTAAATAAAGACTACTGTGTTTTTGAGCCTCACACCACGGAGAGATTTCTGTCCAGTCAGTTAAAAGAACAATATGTGCAAACTTAAAGACACACTTGAAAGCGCGGCGCATCCACACACACTCAGTGGCTGGTCCCAGAATTGGAATTCTTTCTTATGAAAATGGTTAAAAGTGAAATAAAAGAGGGATTAACCGTGTTTTTCAAGTAGAATGACCCACATTCAGACTGCCACTCAAACGCTATATAGGCTCCCCGAAAATAAGCCCTCAAGTCTTTATGCACTCTATCACGTCAGCGCTCCTCTCTGTTCCGAAATACAGACTTTGAAGAATTTGTCTAAGAAGTGTATCCGACCAGAAAGAGGAGGCGAGCGCCCCGGCTCTCAAGGCTCTTTAACATGCTTGTCTGTAATGGGAATTTCCCAGGGTTTACTCTGCCCGGCTCTGAAAGGCACCATTTGCCTGGCAGAGTTTCCACTCTGTTCACCTCAGTGCATTTCCCCAAGGAACAGAAACATTGGCTCTGTAATGATGTTCTTCTCCTCTTTATTAAAGGATTACTTGGTGATTGAATGGCCGTATCAGAGACTAATGTTATACATCGCAGTCAGTGAATTGACTTAATATCCTGCAAAGCCTTTCCTGTATGATAATGATTCGAGCAGTGGGCTGTGTTAAAGTGACACCGTAGCACGGTGACTTTTCTGATGGTAGCCCGTCAAACCATGGTAGCCCTTTAGATTTGTCCCCTGTTTGAGCAGATTGTCACGTTTATAAAAGGGTATTATTTATGTCCTTGTATGTTGCTGAACTCAGCCGGAAATATCGACGGTTGTTGGCTAGTAACCTGCTTTTGTCCACCTCTGTCTGAAATCAAGGACCCGTCGTTTCGAAAAGCTTTACCAGGAACGTTGAGTCATTGTAAACTGCATACAGTTCTTGGCATGTAAGAACAGACGGGCATAGCAACAAAAACTAACTTGGCAAATTCAACTTTTTATTAACTTATAGTGATTATTGTGTTCGTTAGTGTTTGGTTATCAGGGTTTTCATGAATAGTGAGACTACCTGAAAATACCTAATAAAATAAATAAATAATGTATGAAAACCTGAGGCAGCCACACCCCATCTACCATAATGAATGATAATAATGAAAGAGGCTGAACCCGCTGCTTTGCAGATAAGTGTCTTTGGCAGAAGTTCAGCATCGCCCTGAGTAGACCCACGCACAGACACACGTACACACGCGCGCAGACCCCCATATCAACATCTCAGTCCAGCTTGATTTGCGTGCCAGGGATGGTACCGCGCTGGGGCTCGCAGCACAGGTCCTCCCTGCTCTGCTGCCCCTAATTATAAACCAGAGGGCTGAAGACTGACATAACGATCACATGAGGCGTCTAGGAAAGCTGAAATCCTGAATTGCTCTGAGACATCCTTAACCAAATCATGCACAGGGATAGAGGTCTCTGAGTCCCCTGTTGCTCTGAAGATCAAACGTGATATTTTAATTAAAGAAAATAGGTTGTGAATAACAAAGCCACAGCTGTGTAAATTCCTCACCAGACACCGACGCAGCAGACGTGTGATGTAGGCCTCATAGGTATTCCTTTAAGCATGTTCTTGCTGTCCTCTTGCCATCAAAATGGATTTAACAGAGACCGCTCCTAGAAGATGCACCACAGGTTGGCAGAGCGATTTCTGCGTGTCAGTCATCATTGCATTGTCTCAACATGAACAGCAGCTCAAGAGTTTTGTATTTGCAAAGGCAAACCTACATTTTGATTACAGTTAAGGCTGAATTCATCGTACTAAAACTCTCTCATTTCTGTGGCTGCATTAGTTTGATGTAAATGGAGTTTTCGGTTCATCGCAAGAAGCCGAACTGCAGTTGTGTTAAGGCACAGGGTTAACATGGCAGAGTTGCCGAGCTCAGCGGCGGTGAAGCATTGTGTATTGTGTCAGGGGAGTGTTGTGTGTTTTTTCTCAGTGTGCTGCAAAGGGCCGCTCCGTGTCAGAGGTGAGCGTAGTGAATGAGGGCGGTGGGACCCCCTCCACAGCTGGGAGGAGACTCCCCCCATTGAGAGCGCTGAGGCAGAATGCTATGGGCTCAACAAGACGGGGGCTAAAGGCTTTGTCTCCGGTTCACTGCCTTCAAGTAGCCCTGGGATTCCTGGCAACCAGGTTTGACCGTTGGAGCCTGCATGCAGAGAGAAGAAAGCACAAAGACGCTTGTATTCCTCAGCTGATGTGCAACATCATGGCTCGCTGTGGGAAACAAAGATGGTTAAAGATGTGACGCCTGTGGGATTTTAGGAAGGTTCATTGCAGATACCAGTTGTAACAACAAATAAGAATTAAGATGTCTTTGTTAGATAGTGATATTATTTGTTTTGGTTGGGTTTCAGCTCACACTCAAGACCAGTTTTCCATTTCGTCTTTGCATGAGAGGCCAATGGTCTTAAATCTCAAGGTGGATTTATTTTTATTTTTTTCATTATTATTCAGTGATATGAGAACTTGCTTTTCTCCATGTCAATTTATTCAGAGCAAACTGCAAATAGATGAGCTATTAATTTTTTTGGCCAAGTTCTGATGTAGAAGAAGTAGAAGTTTATGTCCACTGAGATGATCCAATTATACTGCAGGCACAGGATTAGCATTAATCTGCTCTGGTTATTAGCCGGCACATAGCCTCTTTTGACTTCTGCATTAAGTTCCCTCCTATTCCAACCTTCCTTGTCCTTCCTCTAAGCACACACACACACACACACACACATACATACATACACAAGCCCAGTGCCTTTGGTTTCTATATGTATGCCTTTATAGAAATATGTTCTCAAACTTTACATTGTCTGGGTCAGAGTCAGGTTTTGTCTATATGCGGCGCTCGTTCCCCGGAGGCAGTTTAATATTGCTGCTACTCCTGATGTGCAGCACCCCGGTTAAGTCTGCAAACTGTAGCATGAATTCGAATGAGACAGCCATAGCCAGAGGCAGGCGCACCAACCAGCCACATGTTTATCAGAAAATGAATCCTCAAACATGGACTTGCATGTATGTTGGATGTCAGAGGGAGTGAGAAGGGATGCTAAAGATTTATGACACGCCTAATGACCTGCGACACTACACCTAGCACTCCTGCTAGAAAGTGGTTTTATTCCTCGAAGGCTGTGAGCATATTTGTGTGTTTGCAGTGGAGGGGCAGGAGGGGGAAGCCTGTGAAATAAGAAGCGCCCCAGGCTGAGATCCTATCAAAGCTCTTGACACATCCAGGAATCACAAGCCAACAAATTCCGTATGATGTGGTGATTGAAAGCGGAACAGCTGCTCTGTGTAAATCCTGATAAAGCAAAGGCCAGTGGGATGACCCAGGATGCAACATGCATGCATGCGGCTTTTAGTTAATTAGAATACTGCTTGTTTGGGGTTCTACCTCTCCTGTTTGTGTTCCCACAGTAGTTGCTTTGTGAAATTACAGTGACATGAATGCATCTGGGCCGAAGCAAACATTATCACATTTAATCTTTGCACACATCTTGACATTTTGGACACAAGGATCTGTGTGCAGACCTAAGTCTTCTTTACTTAATTTTAAGTCTCTTTGGATTCTCTGACACATTCTACTGAGAGCAGCGACTTCAGAGGGTCTGCACTCATCCTTCATCAGCGCACAGAGGCCTCAGAGTGCCTCAACCAAACTTAATTAGCCTCTTCTCTGTGGCACACCGCGACCTTTTCCTCAAATTAATCTTCTCAGGTCTGCATCCAATCCACTGTCTCTGATGGGAGGTCAAATTTGTCGTCTGCTGAGAAATTAGTTAGCTAAATGAGGGCTCCTCCATGTAGCCCCAGCTAATAACCTTTATTAATTAAAGAGAGATGCCTCATAATTAAGGTTCTTATTCTACCTGGTCTGACTGTGACCCTGTAAAACAAGCTGAGGTAGTATTGAGTCATTTCTCAAACAGAATATCGCTGCTGACTTTGTGTGGGCACAGTGCATCATGGGAGGCCTTAATCATCAGAGATAACGATTACACCAGTTTGGTGTAATGAAACACCTCTTCAGTCTAAGAAATCACCAATGGAAAAACGTGTTTGTGTCTTATGCGTCAGCGTAAGGATTTCCTTCCTGTTCAAAAAAACATATAGAGTCTTTAACAAAAATTGCATATTCACTTCCCTCTGCTTCTCAACCTTCTTCCAGGTCAATGGCAAGGACCTCTCCAAGGCCACCCACGACCAGGCGGTGGAGGCCTTCCGCACCGCCAAGGAGCCCATCATGGTCCAGGTCCTGCGCCGGGCCCCTCACCCCAAATTGGTCATCCCCCCTGCTGACACCCAGGTCTCCGACATCAGCACTCAGACCGACATCACCCTTCAACACATTATGGCCCTCAGCAAGCTGCCTCCCTCTTCACCCCCAATGACGGAGCTGGAGGAGTATCTGCTTACAGACGAGTAAGTAGCAGTTCAGCTCTTGAAGATCTAGAGAGAAACCCCTGCTAAGATGGCCACAGATTCTGTCCAGTTTCACAGAAGAGTCATGGCCTTGACATACAGTATACCGCCAGTCAGTATATCGCACAATATATGACAAGCTGTCGTCGTCTCTTCCATGGACAGTACGGTGATATTAGAGTAGATGGCTTAGAAACTGAACCGTTTACATAAATACTATAGATAGATGCAGTTCAGTTCAACAGCACCACAAACTGCAGCCTCCAACATGACCATACAGTTGAATCAAAACCTCTCTAAAACATTTTCAACACAAACTGAATAAATCCGAACTTTCAAGGTTGGGATTTATTGCAGGACTGTTGGATCAGACTGCACTAGTTTTAGCTAGGTGGTCCTAATAACCTGGCAACTCATTGTATATACCCACATATGCTTACATACCCCACTACACATGTACATTATGTCTAGATCTACATACAGGTCAACTGTTTTTACATTTTATGGTCCAAACTTTTGGAAAATCAGGCCGTTCTCCATTTTAAAGTTATGTACAGTATCTGTAACTAGATAGAGGACACAGAAATATTCCCCTCCATCCTAATAAAAATTCATGAACGCCCAGGTAGCCAAAATTTATTGGCTCAACAGTTGCCAAAATCTGCCACACCTGGGTTGCTGGATGCATGTCAAACTAGGAATGGATGAAGCCTAAGGCTGCTTTCAGACAGACAAGAGCAGTGCATGAAAAAACACAGCCCCCGCATTTGTTTTAATGGGACCTTAACATCTTGCATGAAGGTGCAGGGTCATCTGGCAAACAAGTTGAACCTGGCTCAACTTTTGCCAGAAGCTACCCGATGCAACATCATCTCATGATTGTTGCAGTGATAACTTGTTGTAAAATACTGTCTCAGACTATTATAACTCGTACAGTGTTTTGGCATCTGATAAACCTTCAAACTAATGGTTCTATCACTCAAACCAGCCTTCCTGGAGCATATTGCATCATTCCAACACAGCCCCTCATATTTTTTCAGTTTGAAAACCTGCTTTGGCTCAATTCCACTAGCTGATTTGAGCCCAAATAGGCCCAATCTTCAACCACAAAATCTAGTTTAATCTGTGTTGTATTTACTCACAGCTGAGTTTCTGACACTAAGCTGCAAATGGCACGGCTTTACTGGCAACCTGCTTGGTAAAAAATGATGTTTACCATAAAGTTTTATGTACCACCAAGTCAAATTAAGACTGACTGACCTGAAACTGACTTAAAAAAACACTATTTTGTTGCAGTAATGCTGTAGAACCAAAGAATGAAGCGTGTTTCTGCATCTGAGACTTTTTTCCAGGAAGTCCACATTAAATGAGAATATAGAAGAAATCTTTGGTGTCAAAAACTCAGCATTGAAAAGGAAAAGGTCACCATACTCTCAGACACAAGGAGACCTTTCACCCTAACAGTTAATTAAGAGAGAGACACCTTATCTTCCTCTCCAGACCACGCTGCTGAGATCACAAAGGATGTGTCTGAAGTTTGAGGGGAAAATGTCCCTGTCACTTATGGGAGATGGCAGCTCCTCTGGGGCACACAGCCACATTAAAATGATGATTCTGTTCATTTGCATTTGCATATTCCCAAATTGCATCTATTATTTGTGTTTGTGTGTTGCGTGCGTGTGTGCGTGCGTGTGTGCGCGTGCGTGTGTGTGTGTGTGTGTGTGTGTGTGTGTGTGTTAGGCCCTGGAGCTTGAAGAGTATGGCTGCATTTCACACTGTGGCAGCAGCAGTTGCCCTTTAATGAATAATTGTGATTTCTTTAATTGATTTCTGAGTCAAATTAATAACGCAGCATGTTAATTTGTGATTAGCCTGCGGGTAGCTTCAATATATCTGATTTCTATAGTGAGTTCTTATTACTTCCTCTCTAATTCTCATTTTATTTCAAACTCTGAGGCAAACTTAAATTCAGATAGACGAATATGTACATTTTGCCTCCTTTTTACTGTGTATATGTTAAACTAGCGTTTCACTCTTTCCCAATTTACCTTACACTCTTTTTCTTTTCTCAGGCATCCCCAAGGACATGCATACTTTGACCCCAATGATTTCCTGGAGGGCATACAGCAGGACATAGAACGTGAGGAGCTGGAATATGAGGTAAACATCATCTCCATCCCTTCACTGTCTTCGCAATGAAGATCTACATTCAGACAGCAGTGCATTATTACCCCATAAGCAGATCTGAGGTCGCCTCTGTGTCTCCACTCCAGTGGCCTTGCTAGCGACCACAAGTTCTGATATATCGTGGTTATTGATGGGGTACTCTTCCTACATACAGACACTGAGATGTAGGCCAGACAGGAATCGAGTTTTTGGTTTGTTCCAGCAGATGCACAGCGTTGACATCATTACTTATTAGTGACAAGGCCTAATAAGTCTTGCTCGGCTGCGACGCAGTGGAGATGAGGCCCGGTGGATAATTAGATGGCACAGATAATAGGTCTGCAGTGATGAATTTGATGATGCACACTAACAATGCCTGGATGAGGCCAGGATGAGGCCGAGATCAAGCCTCTGTTGTGCTCCCTCAGTGACCCCGACACCCCCTACCAGTAAACCCCAGCCACCTACCGCTTGATATTAATGATATCCATGGAGGAACTATGAGGCTGAGAGCAGAAAGGTGAAGTTCATGGCAGCTAATGGCAGATGCAAAGCAGACAAACGACGACTAAACCAAGTATCCTTGAAGAGCGACTCTCCGTCTTACAAAAGAATGGCTGACAAACGATCTATTTAAGCTATTCTTGCGTCATATCACTTTCATTTAATGTTTCTAATTTACACAACAATAAAATTAGAAACGATCATACATCTGTATAGGTGACTACCAGAAGTAGCTTAGCTCTTACCTTTTCTGGTAATTCTGTGAAATATTTTGTTGTTGTTGTTGTTGTCAGCAGGGTAAAGAATCAGTGTGACAATTTGAGAAAAAGGTTCACTGTATTTGCCTCCTTGCATAGCGTCTTATCATTACCGTAAAGTTGCCGGGCAACCAGGCGAGAGTCCAGGTGCCAGTTGCACCAACTATTCAAAGGCTCAAACTCAGATTCACCATCCATACTTTAGGCTTATTGTAGTTAGTTGTTGTTATCGGCCGTCAAGTTCTACTGTGAAGTACTTGAATAGATTATGTGAAAATCTACATTTAGTGATAGATAAAAGTAAGGATATCTTCCGTCTTGTTGACCTGAATATTGATTGGTTTTCAAAAAATTGTCCATTATGTAAGGAGTTGATTTCTATGGCGGTGTAACTCAACCTACAAGAATTTTTACAACTATTAGTGATGTTGATAATTCAACCTGTACTGATGAAAGATTAAATTTCTCAAGTCCGGAGTTAGGATTGTCTGCTGCAGGTCATTTAAATGCTGACTCGTTTGCTAATATGTCAGTGTTTTACAGTAAAGGAAAAAATGCATTTACGGTAAAGGGCAGTAGAACATCATGGATTAATGATGAGTTGAGATTTCTAATTTTTTCAAGTGGACAAAACCGAGGTAGTTGCTCATAAATCAGGGGGCTTTTCAGAGGGGGGGCTTTCAAGTCTTTATTGTAAAATGAGGTATATGGTTACAGAGTTAAATTACATCAAAAAGAAAGAATATTTTAATGATAACGTTTGCAGCTGTGTAAATTATGGAAAACTGTGAATGGAATTATATGTAAGAGGTCACGCAGCTCTCAGAAGTTTGTTCACTTTGCAGGCCAGTTCATCAGCAGGCCATATAATGTAGCTAATCACTTTAACAGCTTCTTTATCAACAAAGTATACAGCCTAAGATCCTGCATGCAGTTAGATGATGTCAATTTAACGTGCAGCATTGGCAACAGTATTATGAGGGATAAAACATGTTGGTTTCCATTCCATAGGGTTAACCAAGACACAGTTGAAGTAATTTTTGCTCTCTCTCTCAGATGACACAGTCGTACCCTTACCCAAAAATGGTGAAGCAGGTTTGTCTGGCTCCAACTGTAGACTGATGAGTTTACTCCCTTTGCTGAGTAAGATCATTTTTAATCAAATGGTAAATTATTTTAGTAGAAATGGACCACTAACAAAGGCACTACATGCTTATGGACCAGGGCATTCTATTAGCACTGCATTGGTACACATGACTGATCAATGGTTAACAAATACGAATGATAGGAATCTCGTTGGACCTGTGCACTTGGACTTTACTGCAGGTTTTGGTGTCATTTACCACAGTAATTTTACTGCTAACCTCAAGTGTTACGGTTTTTCACCTTTAACTCTTGCGTGGGTGAAGAGTTACCTCTCTTGCAGAACACAGCCAGAAATAGCCAAAAATGGCCAAATAAAAGTGGGGGTCCACTTTTATTTTCCGTTTTCATAAATGATTTACCATGTGTTGTTAAAAATTGGTGACGTAGTTATGTGTGCTGATGACTCAACTTTGCTCTGTGCGTCACCAAGGTTAGCAGAGCTGAGAGAGAAGCTACATGTTGAATCGTATTACACATTGCCAGAACAAAATGTATTGTATTTGGTAGTAGGAATGTTGGTCTGATCAGATTGATGATATTGTTTCCGTGTTGGGAAAGGACTTTGCAATTTCAAGGAAATTTTCTGCATATGTTCCATCATCCAGAAAAACTTCAAAACTGCACAGAACAGAGCAGCCACATTAGCTCTTCATGGTTCTTTCCTTGCTAATTTGCGTGAGATGCACAAATGATTACCACGGCTAACTGTAGAGGTTAGATAGAAATCTTGTCTTCTATTAGTCATGCAAAATGTCATTTGGAATAATACACCACACTTCTTTTGTGAAAAACAAGTATATAAAGGTTTTTGTCATGGATATAATACACATCAAGTGAGCACTGGTCATCTTTTGGTGCCAAGTCCGAGAACAAAGTGTATGATGAGAACTGTTCTTTATAGAGCTTTTTCTGCTTGGAATATACTCCCATCAACATCAGACAGACCAAAAGTAGATTTTTTTTTTATTATTTATTTTTGATGATTGGTGTTGTTGTGGTTGCTGTTCTTTTTGAACCCTTGTTTGTATTTTCTTGTTGTGTATTTATGATTCTTTGTTTTGTTTTCATTGTAGGTTACCATTGTTTAATGTTTCGTCTGTAGAGTTATTTACTTATTTTCTGAGTTTTGGCTTGTTTTGTCTTTTTTGTTTTATTGACAGAGTGTGATTTTAATTATTGTTTGTTTTATTTGTTGTCGTTTCTGTGTGGACCCCAGGAAGACTAGCGATTACTTTGTGGAGGCTAATGGGAATCCAAGAAATGAAAGAAAGAAAGAAAGAAACCCTGTGAAATAAATCACTAGTTTGAAAATAGCTAGTAGTTACTAAGAACTTCGACTTTACCCCTGTAAAACCTCAACTTGTCATTTTTACATTTTTGTATGAATTAAAAAAATGAAATATCATCTGTTAATTAGTGAGCTTTAGAGGTGCTGGTTGATGGATTTTGTTACCTTTGACTGGAACCGTACGAGCTGTTTCCCCCGTGTCCAATCTTTGCGCTAAGCTAAGCTAACCAGCTACTGGCTGTAGCTTCACATTTACTTTACACACATAGGAGAGGTATGGATCTTCTCATCAAACTTTCTGCAAGAATGCCATTGAACGCATTTAGCAAAATGTCGAACTATCCCTTCGACAAAATCCTCAGGCTTCAGGTGCGACTCTGTCTTTGTTAACCTTCTCAAAGCCCGTCCTCTGCCCTCAAAGAACAGCACTGCTCGTATCTTTATCTGTATTCGTAGATTACAGATGTTGACAAGTGAAAAACGGGACTCTGCCCGACTGCAGTCTCCTGCATCATCTCTCATTCTGTCAGTGGGCCTCTAAAAAAGCCAATGGCTTCCCCGTGTCCAGCTGAAAGATTCATTACAGTGATTGATGGATCGCTGTTGCTCCGTGATCCCATTACGTAGTCAGTATATTCAGTCCATCCAGAAAAACATTATCCACTCGATTTTGGGGGAAAAAAATGAAAAAGTTCAGATGTATGGGATATTAAATTGTGCATTTGTCTTACCAGGAGGTGGATCTGTACCGAGCCAATATCCAAGACAAGCTCGGCCTGACCATCTGTTATAGGACTGATGATGAGGATGAGGCTGGGATCTACATTAGTGAGGTATGTGGTGCAGGGTAACTCTTTAATCTACTTCAACAGTAAATAGGGTAAATAGCAACTGCAAGGACTGTCAACAGTGATGATGTTCACTTTAATGCACAAATGTTAGTATTTTCCCCAAAAATTTAAAACACAGTAGGGTAATATGAGTGGACAGACAGATAGAGATTGATCTTGTTCTCCTATTGCTTTATTCTCTGTTTTCTTTAGATTGATCCGAACAGCATTGCTGCAAAGGATGGCAGGATTCGAGAGGGGGACAAAATCATCCAGGTAAGATTACGGTCATCCCTGCAGTTTTTTAATGACCCACTTGCTTACTTGTGAATAAATCACCAACATTCCAATTAAATTCAAATGTTCCTTACTCTGGAAATTCAAATCTTTTGCATTTTAGCATGCGATTACTTTAAGCCTGTTAGAATTTCGTTTAAATGTACAAACTGCAAACGGTCATTGTGTTAAAAAAAAAAAAAAAATCCAGGCTTTTAAGTCGTTGTTTCTGTGTCCATCAAGATCAATGGCGTTGAGATCCAGAACCGGGAGGATGCTGTAGCACTGCTGACCAGTGAGGGAAACCAGAATATCTCCCTGCTGGTGGCCAGGCCAGAGATCCAGGTAATTAGGTGGTCATTATGGGTGTGAACTCAGTAAAGGTTAATGCCAACAAGGCAGTTCATGTGAAAACCTTGTGTATATACACCATATTTTCTTTTTGAAGCAAATATCGTGTCCTTCGGAGTTTGTAGTGTTTTCATACCAGCAAACAAGACAAACAAGAATGGGATTTTCAGTAGTACGTGTTCCTTTTTTTTTTTTTTTTTGAGTAAAACTTTGCAGTTGAATATTTGCATCTAATGAGCCGTCTCCTCTCACCACTGCGTCTCAGCTGGATGAGGGCTGGATGGACGATGACAGGAATGACTTCCTGGATGACCTCCACATGGACATGCTGGAGCAGCAGCACCATCAGGCCATGCAGTTCACTGCCAGCATGCTGCAGCAGGTGCACTCTCACTCACTCAATCACACACACACACACACACACACACACAAGCACACGCACACTTCGCACAGCGTGTAGAAGCAAACTACCACAATCCATCTGCACAAACGCATAAATTCATCTATAGATTATTTTGGCCAAGCCAGCTCTGCTGAGCGTTGCAGCTGCTCAGTCGTTTCTAGCAATGGTTTTTCTGTTGACACAAAATGGAGACTGTGACGTGGAAATGCATGTTCACTTTGTATTTTATACACTTTCACAAAATCAGCAAGTATCTTATAGCTCTTGTGATTTGTCACTTAAAAATTTAAATATGTAACAATTGTTAACAACACTGTCTTGTGTAGTTACCCCACTGTAATTAACTCTGCTATTTACTTCTTAATTACATGTTCAGTGATGCTCATTGTAATGCACCACTGTCCCTGAGCTCTTTGTTGTCTGTGTTTACAGAAGAAGCATGAGGAGGATGGAGGCACCACGGACACAGCCACGCTGCTGTCCAACCACCACGAGAAGGACAGCGGGGTCGGGCGCACAGACGAGAGTACGCGAAATGACGAGAGCTCGGAGCAGGAGAACCTCGGTGATGACCAGACTACAGCCTCCAACACGCTAGGCAGCTGCAGAAAGCTGACCTACAGCCAGGACACCCTCGGCAGCACCGACCTGCCCTTCAGCAGCGAATCGTTCATCTCTGCTGACTACACTGACTACGACTTCCTGGGCATCCCAGCCGACGAGTGTGAGCGCTTCAGAGAACTCCTGGAGCTGAAGTGCCAGATGAGGAGCGGTGGAGCCCAGAGTCTGTACTGCCAGGGCGGCGGGGCAGGAGGTCAAGACCAAGAGGGTGTGGACAAGGAGCTGGAGCTGCTCAACGAGGAGCTGCGCACCATCGAGCTGGAGTGCCTGAATATCGTCCGTGCTCACAAGATGCAGCAGCTGAGGGAGCAGTGCCGTGAGTCCTGGATGCTCCACAACAGCGGCTTCCGCAACTACAATACTAGCATAGATGCTCGCCGCCATGAGCTCTCAGACATCACAGAGCTGCCAGAGAAATCAGACAAGGACAGCTCCAGTGCCTACAACACTGGTGAGAGCTGCCGCAGTACCCCTCTGACTCTGGAGCTGTCTCCAGACAACTCGCTCCGCCGAGGAGCCGAGAACCAGGGTCCAGCTGGGGCGTCTGGCTCCACCAGCTCCAACGGCAGGATGCTCAAGCCCCTCCTGTCCCCTGTCCAGGAAGCCTGTAGCCCCAGCCGGAGCAGAGGCTCCTCCAAGGATCCAGATGGAGCCCTGCAGGCAGAGAGCAAGGAGAGGAAGCTGGGAGAGTCCAGTAAGGCCGGGCGGAGCTTTTCCCAGCCACACTCACCTTATAAGCATGCTCACATCCCTGCCCATGCCCAGCACTACCAGAGCTACATGCAGCTGATCCAGCAGAAATCAGCCGTGGAGTATGCCCAGAGCCAGATGAGTTTGGTCAGCATGTGCCGAGACCCTATCAGCCCCAGTGACCTGGAGCCTAAGATGGAGTGGAAGGTGAAGATCCGCAGCGACGGCACACGCTACATCACCAAGCGGCCCGTCCGGGACAAGCTGCTGAGGGAGCGCGCCCTCCGAATTCACGAGGAGCGCAGTGGCATGACCACAGATGACGACGCCATAAGCGAGCTAAAGATGGGCCGCTACTGGAGCAAGGAGGAGAGGAAGCAGCACGCTGTTCGGGCCAAGGAGCAGAGACAGCGCCGCGAGTTCATGAAGCAGAGCCGAGCCGATTGTCTAAAGGAGCAGACCGGCCCAGAGGACAAAAAGGAGCCCAACATCATCGAACTCAGCCACAAAAAGATGATGAAAAAGAGGAATAAGAAAATATTTGACAACTGGATGACGATCCAGGAACTGCTGACCCACGGTACCAAGTCACCAGATGGCACCAGGGTTTACAACTCACTCCTGTCTGTGACCACAGTCTAAGTCCTGCTTTGACTTCAGTGTCAGGCCAGCTAGAGGAGGACAGACTGGAATGTAATGGACTGTACATAGAACACTACCAGTTGGGGTAGAGATTCCTGCCTCGTTCAATGTGGCAACATTTTGTAAATAGGAAATAAGGAAAGCCTTTTCTGGACAGACATTTTCCAGGTGAAGAGAAGGTCGTGTAGATGATGGTTAGACTTGGACATGAACATGGACATGAATCCGACGTGGCTATGAGGATGATTTTGGAAACATATTTCAGATTCTTTCAATAACCTTTTTACCTTTGTGCTTGCTGTTTTGAATAATTTTGGAAACAAAAACACAGTATTTGACTTTTGGGAAGGTTTCAGAAGTGTGTAAAGACTGTGTGCCATGCAGAAACAGCCAACATTTACACTATTTTACATTATTTTGTTCGTACTATATATCTCTTATCAGTATTTTACTGTTATGCATACTTAATGCTTTTATGGAAACAGTGCTATTTTCCTGCAAGGTAGAACACATAGTCCTTTTCAAAAGGGTTTTTGTAAATTAAAAAATAAAATTTTTGTAACAAATACACTTTTTTTAGTTATAATTTCTCTCTATTGGTGCTGATCTCCCAAAGTTAATACCAGCGATGTACCATCTGTTACATAATGTAGAGAACATCATAACGCGATATCATTGTGTATGTAAGTATGTTTAGAGAAAGATGTTTCTCACATTGTTGATATTGAAATGTCTGTGTCTGTTAAAGCACACATTGTAGTCGCTTTTGCTTTCTTAGGATTTCATGTATTGAAGAGATGTCAGCTTAACAAATCCTTAGGTAGCAACACAATTTGATGTCTTGTAAAATGAGAGAAATAATAAATTATTGTTTTATATATGATGAGCTTTGAAACATTGTCGGGATTTGTCATTTTTAATATTTGTTGGCTTACCAAAACTATATATATTTTAAATTATTATTATTATTATAATTATAACCACATAAGAGGAAGAAGAATCCAAACGTACCTTGCACATAACATCAAAAAGTGTACTTACTATAGAGACTAGTTCAGCAGGACTATTGTGTGCAGGACTCTGAACTGTTCAGTCTCTGGATACAGCTCATCCAGTGAATGAGTGAATGAGGGTCTTAATAATGCTAGTGCTCCACTAAACACAGGTGAATCCAATTTGCCTAAACTCTACTTGGATTTAAAAGCTTGTAGTTACAGTAAGCCTGATCTACATTAGTAGCTTTATCATTAACCCATTTGTTTAAAGTATTGGGCTTTTGTAAACTATACCATTACATTTAATTTGGTTTTGAATTCAAAGGAAAGATCCATGCGAAATAGGCGGGGCTGGAAGCTTGGTAACTACTTAGTGACTACTTGTAGGTTTGAAGAGCTGCTATAGCTGGCGAGCTAACCATTATGTCACTAGCTGGGGCGGCTGGGCCGGCCCTAGTCAGTCACAGTATTCCCCGAGCTTCCTCTTATTTTCTTTTTGCTGCTCTGTTTATATCCCCCTGGCATTTTGTTCAACCCTGTTTGGGTCAATGAAAGTTACCGAAGCAGGAATAAAAAGCTCATTGAGCTAATGAGCCTACTAACAGTCAGTTAGCAAACTCGTTGGTTTAGTTTGGTTGGCAAGGGTGCGAAGTGAATCCAACTGCACTTACGCTAAGCTACGCAATGACGCGACAGCAGATGTTATTAATGTGGGTCTGCCATGGTGAAAATACAATGTTCCAAAGATGGACTACGAAAAAAGGGAATCTTAGAAACTTTGCCCTGTGCCTTTTTAACCTGTTGCTTCAGGTTATATGAACGTGGACAACCCTGTGAAAAACATTACTTCATTTCCAATGCTGGAATTTAAATAAAAAAAGAAATATAGGCTACCAGTCACAATAGTGAAACAAAATGGTTGACACACTGAAAATGGTTGCTCAAGCTAACCCTAATGTCCACTCATATCTATCGACATTAATCCCAATTAATATGATTGTATGAAAATAATTGGCATAGGTTACGCTACTACAATAACTTCACTTTGATAATTTTACAACTGCAGCGTAATGTTTATAGTTCGCCTGTGGGTATAACATGCGAACTAAAGTTAACAAGTAACCGTAACTTACATGATAATGTGCGTTCCTTGTCGGTCATGATCGTTTGTTTTCGTGGCCAACGGTGCGTCATTTTGAATGCTGCTGCTGCAAAGAATTATGGGACGGTATTATCTCCTTCCCTTTCATAAAGAAAAGTCCAGTGTATCCAGTGCTTAAGGAGGTAAGATTGGAAGCATTGAAGCTCCTTTCCTTAGCTTTTAGAGAACTTGACCAGGTCTCATCACGGCTGCCACTTAGATACTTCCAGGTCATTTCACGCAGCTAGGAACCTTCCTTAGCAAAAAGGACTATTTGACCGCGGCCTTCAACTCACTGTCCCCTCAAAGGTCAGCACTAAGGTCTCAAAAGTTCACCAAAGTTGAACTCCACACAGAACATTCTCACGGATTAACTTGGCCTTTATGAGTGGAAAAGCTGATTGCAGCAATACCATTGGAATTAATCATATCACTTGCATTTTGTGGATTTTGCCAAAAAATTTCATCATTTTAAATCCAGGTGTGTCCAGGACTTTATTTTGTAGGAATGTAACCTACTGTTTGGGAGCAGAAATCCCTGTCACACTGATTTTACTCTGATGCTTTTTCTTTTACTGTTACAGTTAATACTCGTGAGCATTGCAGTGTATTTATTAACAAACATGTCCAAAAAGCACAAGCCGTGTCATAGAAACTTAAAGTTAAGTGTCAAAGGTTTTTTGTTCTCTCTAAAAAATAACAATAATAAAATTATGTACATGAAACACAATTTATACCATGCACAATTACATAAATAATTAATCTTTTTATAAAACACATGAGGAAACTTCCAAAAGCGTCTAACCAAGGTTTTTAGATGGTTAACACAGATGGTTTCACTGATTTTGGCTAATTAGACCTATAGTCAGGTAGTTTTTGCTTTGTAACGTTGCTGGAATTACACGAGATCACAAAGGTTCATCAACGGAGAGCGGTCAGTGTGATAGAATCGCCACAAGGGTGTCTCTCAGGTTTGAAAATAAATGTTAAAATAGGATGGTCAGCTCCACTATCTCAAACAACATATTATAAAGTTTAGCACTGCTTAATAAAAGCCCCTTTGCTCTCTCACTGAATACATTTTTAAATACAGGATATGTATTCTTAATAGAATTTGTGACGGCATCAGGGGTGGTCCTATCTTGTCCTTTTTTTAAGGCTCTGTGTTCCCATTCTTTCAGGTGGAGCTGAGAGCTGGTGGAAGATGCAACACACCCTCAGGAGGCTACAGAGCAGACCTGCAAGATCCTCTCGCTCCCTTCCTCTGGCCTGCTGACTGACATTGTCCTTTGTTCGTATTTTGTGCTTCACTCTCATAGACACACTTCCTTACTACTCACTTGCACAGACACTGCGTACATACTGACCTGCTGACAGACACACCCTCAGGCATTTTTGTTATTCGCTTAATTAAATCACATCTCATTATTTACAGAATATGTGTTGTCACGTTGTGACAAATCACAGAATCAGCCCCATGTAAATTTGCCAACTTCTAGTAATGATAGTAGCAGTTCTGAGACAAAAAGAAGCCCATTGACTGTGTTTGTGATTCATGTCAGATCCCATGTAAGGTAACAGCATGTCAGGCTGGCATCAACATAAAACTATCCAATCAGCAGAGATCCCTGCTGTCCAGATCCGACACAGCTGAAGGCTGACAACAAAGATTTATATCTTTTGTTTTCTCTTGTCATCGTGACTGCTTTTCCCTCACATGGATCTTGCAGTGGTGGCTTCCATCCATCATCTTTTATTGCTTTACCTCAAAGAAAAGTGACCCATCAGTTTATAACCAAGATCTGACATTATACACTGTGTGGTTTCATCTTGTAACCAAGCTGTTAGTGAACCTGGCGTGAGGCTCCATCACATGGCGCTATCTCCTTGCTGGGCTAATGGTCTATTTATCTGACTCCAGACTCCTACCATCTGTTAGAGGGAACCCGTACCCTCAGTCCCATATAATCCTTCAATTAGCAGCTCAGTGCCTCATTGCTGAGGACAAAGGTAGCTCCGTATCTCTGCCGATACACTACTTTTGTCATCTCAACTTCCATCAAACACATCTTTTTTTTTTTTTTATGAGGCAACAACAATTAGGACAGCATTGTGTTTTTATTCACACTCAAGTTCATTTGCAAATTCAGGTGTATGATCACTGTGATCACTTTACTGACTTAAAAGTGAACTATTTAATATTCATGTGTAATGTGGAAAGGGTCGCTACTAGTGACACATCCACAGAGAATTATCACCCTTATCAGTTTCCCTCAGCTCTACAGAGCATTTTAGTGTTTTTCAGCTAATGTTTTTGGTATTTATAGCCCACAACATAATTGTTTTGGTTCACTCTCACTATCTTATCAACCTCGTTTCCAGCAACAGGTGGTAGCTGTACTAGCAAAAAAAAAAAAAAAAAAGAGGTCTGATAAAATTGCATACTGCCTATCCAGCACCAAACAGCACACAGACAAACTTAGCAGCTAGCTGAGGAACATAGCATTCACCAAAGAGCCAGATATTTCCCTCGGGATTTAGTAGAGACCAAAAATAGAGCTAAAAGAGAGGGAATATTGGACTAAGAGTCATTAGGTGGCCGGAAACACAGCTCCAAATGAATGCTAATGTTGCTCCATTACCGTTGGATGTGTAAGTAAACAGTTGTTAGCTAAAATTTTAGCCATATCAACTTTATAATATGTCATTGTTGAGTTTGCTGCTTGTTCTGCTGCCAAACAATTAAAGCTGTTTTAAATTGGTTGAACTCAACAGTATATAGCTCCTGCGTGCACTATTTAGAAGAGGCACTTTGGCAATTTAATGTTTCACTTTGATGAAACTGGAGGAATTGCGAGTCATGTGTGACCAAAGAGTTGAGAGAGTTGAGAGAAAATTTTTTACGTTGTAAGCCCAGCCTGGGTTTACTCATGTGATGTCACATGAGTTGTTTTTCTCAGAACCACAGACTAGTGTTATCATAGGCTTAGCACTCACCATACAGTAAATTGACTTTGACATATACAGTTGGTTAAGTGCTTCTTTAAAATGTTCACGCAATGTTGCAGGCTCATCTGTTGGCGTACAGTAAATCTTGTCCAGCTATGACCGACCAGACTGTCACCATCGCTGACCTCCAGTAAAACCTCCATCTCCTAACCAGAAAATGTTCCTCGGTCATGCAGCTTATATTTCTACAGCAGACACTTTTAGTCTCTTTTATTCTAATGGGCTGCAATCCTTTCATGAACACCAAAGTACTGTCTTCAGTTAGTATTAGTTGTCAGGTAGTTCATGAATTCATCTCTTTTTTTAATAGAGTCTGCATCACTTAAGGGTAATGATTATGATAATGAGAGCAGCTGGGGGTGCAAACTCAGCCTCTTCTTCTATGTCTGGTAGAGTACAATTGATTACTCCTCCTTAAGCCTGACTGAACTAAAGCCTAGTGATTAATGTCTGGGTACAATTCTCTGTATACACTCTTTTAATGGGAGATAACAATATGGCATGCAATGCAAACAAAAAAGCTCCCACAATCAATTCTGGGATGCCCCCAACCACCACCCTTGTTGATCTCATACTTAGCTTTGCTATCCCGATGTATTTTTAATATCTTTGGGATAAAAGTATTCGTCTCCCCACTGGTCTGACAGTCCAGCTGTGGAGCAGGACTCATCAGTTTAAATGTCAGCGCAGAGAACAGGCCGACACTTCAGTGTACTCATCCATAAACTGATAAGGAGGCTTCTCATCTGCTGCCGGCGAGCGCTGCTGATTCTGATACTGTTTCACTGTGGAGACTGAGATGCACCAAAAGTCTCGTACTGCTTGACGAGCCCGGACAATGTGCTCTACATTGCCATATGTACAAGTAGACCATCTTAGTCACAATAAGCACTTTGACGGATGACAGTGGAACTCAGTTGAGGGAAGTATTTGTGGCACATGTTGTTTTGCCTGTTTTTTGCATGACCTAAATTAAAATAACCTTTTTTTTTTCTTTTTTTTTATAAATGGTGTGATGAACCTTGAAGGCATTACATCGCTCTGGCAAGTTCAGCAGGTGTGGAGACTGTGTTAGCACATCTCATATCTTGGATTAAAGAAAACAAGCTGCTGGATAAACAGAAAGAAATGCTGAAACACATATTCGTGCTTTCCATCGTGTCAAAGCATCAGTCAAAAAGGTTTTACTTAGACGTGGAGCCATGTCCTCACAGCATTTTAGTCTATGAACTCTGAATATTTACAGAGTTTTCTTCCAGAAATGTGCTATTCACGATGAAATTCGAAGCTGCACCTAAAAAAATACAATTAAAAGATTTCAAAATATCACTTTACGTATATATTTAGAGGTCATATATTTCCAGCACTCATTACTAATTGGAACCATGTACATAGCTTTTATTGTGATTCGTTTAATTAGTTGATATTTGTATTCAAAACAATCATTCTAACCTTGACCTGCATGACTGATCAGTGGTTTAAGACGATGGTATTAAGATTAATGTGATAACCCTGCTAGATATGAACAGCAATGGATTTATTTTACCCGCTGAGTGAAGAAAATGTACAGTTTGTGTGAGTGAAACAAAATAAAAATCATACATTACCTCAAATGTGGTTCAAAGACGTCCACAGGACAAAATCGTGTGTAGTGAAAATGTGTTTCTTAAAGCAAGGGAAAAAAACAAAAAACTGCATTTTCTGCAAACCCCTTGTACTTATGCACAGCTCAGTGTGGAGCTGGAAATTACTCTAATCTGTATCTTGACTGACTTCATCTTTCATGCTGCCTGCAATACTGTCAGACTTGGCAACAATGAAATACAAGTGTCTGATCAGCTGGGGATTGTTTTAAAGAAATGACAACTGCATTGTGTTTTTCATCACTCTTATTCCAATCCAGAACAATGTGTTTGCTGTGAAATCGTATGTGACAGCCGCAATAAATGAGCAAGCCTCCAAAACGTAACTAAATATATCACGTACATAAAATGAATAATAAATCCCATGAGCTATTCTGATTTACCACAGATACAAGATGGAACAACACAGAAACATTACAATGATTAATGGCAGGAAAAGAGAACGGGAACAATTTGTTTAACTACAGAGGATACAATTAAAATGTGCACAAGCCTGGACAACATTTACAAATCTGATTTATCAGTTAGAGTGTAGTATATGATCAGAAGTAAAATATTGGTTATATGGCTAGTTTGATACACTTTTAATACCATTCTTTAAAACCATCACAGTTTACATGTCCAAAGATTTCTTTGCTTGTAAAAGGGCTTGTAAAAAAACATGTTTCAGTATATGTATGTGTCTACAATTTGAATGATAACTAAACTGAATTTTTTCTGTATCTGGTCAACATATTCTCTGTTGCCCAGTCAATCCAAACCATTTGGAGTACAAAGTTACATGGTATTTCATATAGAAGTAGCGAATTTAGGCTAAGGAGAGCCTTTAACTGATCTTACTGATTGAAACGAAGGTAAAGGCAAGGGATAGTTTGATGTCCTACGGTTGATATCTCATTTTAATGGAAAAATAAACAAGACGGTTGTGCAGTTCTCAGCAGGCAGGCAGACCTTGGCATAACACTCGTTTCAGAATATGAAAAAATGGGCCATTTTTCATTTCAGGTGTCCGGTGCTTTTAATTTTTTGCTCCAGGAATGATGGGAATGTCATTAGCTTTGCAGGTATTTGGTCATAAACGTAAGTATTGGATGAAATTTAAAAACTCTTACAGAAACCAGCTCTGTAGATCTTAAGGAACAAACTGAAAGAAATTAAAAACAAAGTGTCAAACTTAAAAGCCAAAGAAGAAAGCACGACTTAAAAGTTCAGATTCCCCATTAAGTCAATGCGACCTTCACAGCATACGGTGGCACCATGATTATCTGTAGCCAGGCCTGTGGGATTTTGACGCTTCTGTCTTTGAGCCATTTCTTTGCTCTTTGACTAAAAGGTCAAGACAGGCGGTAAGGTAGCCAGTATCTTGTTAGCCAAAGGAGCGGGTGTGTCACGTAACCTTCCCCTCAACCAGACAGAGGTTGGGCAGGAACAGGGCTGGCTTTCAAAAATGAAATGACACGTAACATCAGTGGTTTACGAATGAACCTAGAAATAAAATTCTTTACTCAACAAAAACCAAGCATGATATATTTTTGTAGGAAACACTACACACCATAATGTAAAAAAAAAAAGATTGAATCTTTTTCTCGGCTTTCCTACTTCATTTGAACACATTTTTGTTTCGTGCTCTTACATTTTTTTTTTTCCATCAGATGAATGCAAAATGCAAGCCATCTCTTTTAAATGCCAAAGAAACATAAATGTCTCTAACTACGTATTTGACCCTTGCATGGTCTTGTTAACTTCAAAGGCTCCTTTGCTTGTGTTTTGTTTATGGCCCAGCAGAGCCATAACTCACAGCGGTCCGTCCTCCCACAGCTCGTCCCTCTCTGCTCAACTATTCTCACAGCGCAGTTTCCTGGGTCAGATTGCATGAGCCTCTAAGGCTCCCTTTCTGCAGATTTAATGGTTGACAGGTAATTTATCCATTATACACATTCCAAATTATAGGCTTCGGTCAGCAGGATGGCGGCAACAGAACAACGAAGGAGAAAAAAGGAGAAGGAGCGAGAAAGAAATGCTGTCGTTCCTCTGTACCAACACATCTCTCACTGGATCCAAAGGATTTATCTCACCCCTGTGCAGATCAGTGCTCATGTTCAAAGAGTCTGAGAGTGAGGGCCTTGATAGCACCTTCATCATGAAGTGTTATGTGCAGCACTGTCACAGCAGGCTGGCTAACATGAGTGTACGAAAAACGCAGCTAGGTTGGAGACTTTTTATACAGACGATAAACAGTTCTAGCCTAAAACCTTTTGGAGGCTCTGCCGGTGTGGGTCTAAATTTTGGATTGTCAGGTTTGGAAAGTTACAAAAAATCAGATGAAGATCTCTATCCAAATGTCACTGTCTGAGTAGCAGTTTTTAGAGTCTTTCTCAAAACTTGACTACAATCTGGTGATTTTTCCCACCATTACCGTTGATATCAACATTTCAGGGTCTCAGTACAAGATTATCAGAATTAAACCTTTAATCGAGGACAGGATAATTAGACAACTTCTGGCCAGATTGCTCTGAAACAATGTGTGAACATTCATTGACCCAAACGAACTATTCTGAGAAGATCGAATGAAAAGGGAACAGTGCATTATCAGTGCAGACTAACGCTGCACTAGTAGGTGCAATGATACCATTTCATGGTACCTTTAATATTTTGGGTAACCTCCTGACCTTTCATCTAGTACCGCCATCAAGTGAAAACACATTGCACACATAAGAAACAATGAAAATCTAATGCATGCTATTCCCAGCTGGCCTTAGTGCGAGGCTGCGGCTAGGTGGTGAATAGCTAATTAGTGCCGGTTGCCAAGAAATGGTTACACCTACGTAACTCAATGTAGAAACCACGACCTGGTGTTTTCAAATGTCTATTTATGTATGGGGTAAATAAAACAAGACACAACATGTTAAGCAGTGAGTTTTAGAGGTGTTGGAAGGCGCGTTTTTGAAATTTGGACAGAGCCAAGCTAGCTGATGTGTTCTTCTGCTTCCAGTCTTCATGATAAACTAGGCTGATCGCCTCCTAGCTCTGGTTCCGTACTTAACACCAAGATGTGAGATTGGTGTTGATCTTCCCATCTAGTATTTTCACCTCCTAACCCAAGGATAGCTTTAGAACACATACACAACTTTAAGCCTTTCAAAGCCCGAGATGATTAATTTGACCACATCAGTCTTTTTTGTTAATCCAGAGATGTTTATTGGCATTTGAATTTGAGTCTGCACATCTGAAAATCCTACAAGCTAACAATGTAATGTGCTACATGAAATGATTGTGAAATTAAACTGTTCCCCATTTTCAAAGGATGCCCCCCAAGGGCACCACTTTGAAAACCACTGGAGTAAGGAATTAGAATCTCAGCATGATACAAGCTGTAATTGAAAGACTTCCCTTAGACATCATTTTCAGGTGCAGAAAGAAAAATGTGCTCAAACTGTAGTATAATTATTTTTTTTTTAAAGTTTCATTTTGATAAAATGAACATAATTCTAACATTCATAGAGTATACCGGCACTGTCTACCAGTTAAGGGACAGATATGTGTGTATGAATTGCGTGTGTGAGTCAGAGCATTTATTTATTAAAATCTCTGGAGAGTATGAGGTAGGGCCACTTATTAGGAAGGCTTGATTTTTACTATTTTGATGCTTTTAATATTTGTTATCTCCATCTTGCTTGTTCATTTATAATGTATGTGCCATGACGTGGCACTAGTAATTCAAGTCCTGTCCACATAATATGGTGGTCTCCAGACCTCTCAGCTGTTAGGTGGGCTTGGTGAGTAACTCGCCTTCACTGCCTATTGATTTAGATTACAACAGGCAGCGCTAAATGTGACAAGAGGTCTGTTGTTGTGTTGAATGAACTGTACTTATGGCTCTTGATTTTTTCTGGCCTCCCACAGCAGCAGTTTCCAACCATCCATGGTGTTTTCTCACAAGCTACATTTCAACTTTATGTTCTTCCAACTGAAAGTCAAATCAATACAGTTTAAGTGGCCATGTCAAAAAAGTCTATTTCATTTAGCTGGTTTTGAGGGGTTCAAATAAATACATATTAATTGTATTTGGTGTAAGGAGCACTGTCACTTTCTTATTTATTTATGACTCTATGTTGTCAGACATACTTGAACCATAGACCTGAAGAATTATGATATGTCAGCCTTTGCTTGGACGGATAGCAGCAGCTCAGACAGGCACTCTCCCATGTGCCTCTCCCTTGTGGCCTAACAATCCATTATCCTCATCATCATAAAACATCTAAGCAACCTGCCTCCTCAGCTGCAGGATGCACACATACAGTCTCACTCAACAGCAGTATCACCACATACACACACACTTGCTGTAATTGCACCTTTATTAGTCTCCCATTCACACTTATTACGATCTGGCACAAAGAGCAGGTCGCATCTCTGGAAATGGCCTCTAAAAGCATGGGGCTGTTATAAACAAGACCCCTCGGTGCCATTAGACTGAGTGGCTAGGGGGAAGCAGACAAGCCCTGTACTGCCAACATGATGAGTAAAGTCAATTAGTGTACTTCATTAGAGTGTAGTAAATTTGGAGAAACCTGATGAATACAGGTAATGTTTCCTATTTTACATTAAAATTATAGTATGAATAAAAATAAAATGAAAATGTTGTCACTGCTAAAGCATCAGAACATTACAAGATACCTAATTATATTCATAAGCAGGTATCTCTAGATTGTTGGATGAGACAGTACACAACACTGTGGCAGAAAAGGGGAAAACCTGCCATCATTTAGCTCGGTGAATGCACTCAAGACATACACAAGCGGGTGTCACACTGTTTCCTTCAACTTCACAATGGCAAAACAGAAATTCTTGTTGTTGGCGGTGAACCTCTCTCAGCAAATACGTTTGCATCTAGCCTGGCATCTGGCTCTGGAAAGTACCGCACAGGAATTCCTTCTTGATTTTGACTTGTTTTCCTGAGCTATGTCATCAGCATGACCGAAGCCGCCCTCACCCCACCATCCAACAAGACTTCGAGTCTACAGCCACATAAGTGATGACAGTGCTAACACGCTTATGTTTCGCAGGTGTTAATGTTCACATCTTAGTCCAGCATGGACCAAGTCTGGACCAAAGTGCTGGAGCAACTGACAGTGCCATTCACAGAGCTACACCGCTAGCATGGCTAAAAAAAAAATATCTATCTATCCTATCTAAAAAATAGCCAAAGAAACTTCTTGTCATGGAAGATGCCAAAAACACTGCATTCACTTCTCACTAGTCTGCCTTAGAAGGCTTTGGGCCAACAACAGCTAAATTCAAGATAGAGTCCTAATAAGAGAGAGCTAATTTGATCTAGTTACACCTTCTCAGATCTCTGCATTGGTTTCCTTTATAGTTATGGAATTGATTACAATATTTACTTTGTGCCTGTAAAGCCCCACATGACCTGGCTCTGCAGAATGTCTTTGACCTGCTTATCAAATACAGTCATCTGGCACAGGCCCTCTGATCATTCCAAGGGTTACATGAAAAGTTGGTGAAACTGCTTGTGTTTTTAATGGTCCATTGTTCTTGCTAGCTAGGTGGCTGCTGGAATACTTCTCTAGACTGTCTTCCATGCTTGCTTGCTTGTTTCCTTTTTATTGCAAAGTATTTATGCGTCTGAGAGACCAAGATGCATGTCTTGGAAACGTAAGGTTAAGTGTTTCTGTACGAGTCAAAACCAGAAAGTCTCCTTTGCATACCGATCTTTAAACACTGTCCTGAATTCGCTTGCCAGGCGTGCAGCCAGCATTTTATTGCCAAGCCTAAATGTCAACACTTTATGTAATGTATAAGACCTTGAGTGAGTTTCTCAACTTGGCACATTTGACAAGACTGGAAGCTGATCTGGCAATGACATGAATAGAGCGGCTAAATTAAAGCAGTCTTCCACTTACTGCCTCTCCTTTTCTGTGAGGATGCCATTCTGCCAAAGAAGTGGAAACTCAAATAGCATACACCTGAGGTTGCTGCCCGCGGAGCATGCCGCCCCCATACTAAGCTTCATAAAAATCCACTCCTCAAACCCACTGGAGCCTGGACATCAGAATAATTCAATCCCTGCCTTTTTCCACTGACCATTTCAGAACATTACATAGTATTTCTCACTGTCCCCACTTTGCTAAGCGGCTCTTCTGAAGCCTGTCTGGAGGCCTCCTGTGGTGGAGCCTCCCTGCTGCCTCCATTTTTAGGTGTGCTTGGTATTCTTGAAGTGTGTGTGTGTGTGTGTGTGTGTGTGTGTGTGTGTGTGTGTGTGCGGGGGATTCTAGTCTGCCAACACACTGAACAGCGTCCCACCCACTGCTGATGTTTGCCATTTTGACAAAGTAGTTCAGAATGTTTGACCCTGCTGTGTGCCAAAAAATGTAACTCGACATTGACACCAACCCCCACCTGACCCCGGACATGAAATTCACCAACAGAGACACTCACAAACCTTTTAGGCAATGTAGAGAAAATCCGCTTTTCACCTTGTCTATTTTCTTAACACATGTTGCGTGCCTCTGAATTTACCACAAGATTGGAAGCTAGTATTTGCACATTCTAGATCATTCTGATAAAAGCTTTGCTCCACCGTGAGAAATGAGACACGTGGGAGGATGTCTGTGGTTTTTGAAGAGGCGTGATAAATGTGTTACAGGTTGAACCAAGCAGCGGCATTAGACGCTAACAGTCTGACTGGCATGTGGAAAATAGAGAAAAAGATGGCTCTGTCATCTCGTGCTCATTCATAAGCATTCACAGGCAGCGTGCTCTGCAGAACTCTCCCAGAGAGACAAAATTAGACAAGCGAAGGTTCATCCCGCGGACAGCGCTGGATGGATGATGAAGGAGGCCACGATGTCTTTGTGTGTGCTTTTTCAGGCAATTCAAGGCAGCGTATAAGGAGGTGTACAGAATGTGTCACAGCCTGCATTCACTATTCGGAGCGGGAGGACTCAGCCTGCATTCTGATTTCAGGGTCACTCTACAAGCACGTTTGTGCTGCCTTGGAAACTAAACAGTACCCTCTATTGGATGACACGGAGATTGCGTGTGGTGGTGTCTGAACCAATCGGCAAGGACATGAATGGTGTCTAACTGTGAACTTTCAGTCCTGTTGAACCACATTATATTTTCAAATCTCACAACTGATACACTTCAAATAAAAGAGTAACTCCTGTGTTATAATGACTTTCTTAAGACTTGGTGTATTTCTTCTTTTAATCCCGTCAAAGTCACCAAGTGTGTCCAACACTAGGGTGCTTCCACTTAACATGCTGACTCAAGACAATTAGTGGGATTTGTTATGCGCTGCTGCTGACCACGCTTCCATTTAAAAGTTCTTCTCTTGAGGCAGGTGCTGATGCATGAAACTCAAGTATAACTCCGTACAGGAGCCTCGGGCCCCCCAGGGGTCCAACGTTGGGCACTCCAGGGGGTGTGGCAAGCGGAATGAGAGAGACTTTAATTTCATAGTTATTTTACTGACTGGTTTGATCAAATACTCAGCTTTACTCACTGCAGCCATCACTCCAGCTAGGCTATTAAAATCCCATACCTACTGACAACATGTCTACCAGCAGTGGGACAATTTACCAGATGTGCTGATTTTTCTAAATAAATGTGAGTAAAAACATCTATAGTTTTAAATGATTTTAAAAGTAATTTTTCTGCAAATTGGAGGAGATATCCCTTCAGTGTGGTTACTATCTTTTTCCATTTAATTTTATTAGATTTTCTTGCTTCTTAGGGGGGGCAGAGGCAGATTTTCTCATTGCAGCTCTGACAGCAGGGTGGTTTATTTACCTATCCGAACCTTTATCCCCTGCTAATACAGGCCTGCTCCCCGAGGCTGGAGGCACAGAAGACAGCACAGATTTCATTTCATTTCATTTCAGATTTCATTGTGGGCCCAAAGCAAATCCCGCAAAAGCAGTAATAACACATGAACTGAGGAGTAACTATGACACAGTATAAACTGCTTTTATAACAAGTGTGAAGAGTCAAGCGGCCATTTTTTGAGCCCACAGATGTCTCAGTTTAAGTCTGTGAAACCTTGAAGTCGGCATCCTCCTCTGTCCGTATCATCTGCCGCTCATAAAGCTGGGGTCAGATTGAAAATCATTTGGGCTCAAGCTACTTTTAATATCCCTCCTGACCTGGCATTTGTTTCCGTGGGAACAGGTCTTCAAAGCCCACCGTTTCAACAGTACCACATGCATTAATGTAGTCCACTTCTTGTTTCCTCTGAGAGCCTGGGCAGATTTCAGCAGTCAAATACAGCAGCGGCAGACGATATTGTAAATTGACCAATAGGAACACCTCTTTTAGTTTTGCCGTCCAAAGTCATCCTTTAATTTAAAAAAATGATTTAAAGTCAAATAGGCTGCCTTCATTATTTTCAGAGATCTTTTCTTTGCCCTCTGTATGTGACATCCGGAGGGATATGACAACAGACGTGCTGATTGGTTCTGTACTTGCAATAATATGGAGTAACTACTCAGAGACGCTGAAAGAAAACCTTTTTATTTCTGTGCAGTGTGCTTGTGGAGATTAAATCTGATAGGAACATTTTACAGGCAAATTACAAGGATTAATATGGAGGATTAAAATGGGAAATAGCTTGTCAAACACAGGTGTAACTACTAATATTAAATATGGCTGCATTTCATTTATGGTATAGTTACTGTCAGGGTTCTGGTATCGTGCATGCTGGATAAATGACATAGCCTACTGGGTTGCTTAATATTAGAGCCTTTGTTAATGTTATTAGTTACATCCGTGATTTTCCTGCTATGACATATCAAAATGTCTGTTAGAAAAGTCTTTTCTTCTTCTCAGGATCTCGACACCCTGCAGCAATCTGATACCAAAATACATCTGGACTTCAAGTAATGAGTAAAGGAGTATTCTAGCTGTGTCCCAATTCTATACTACGTAAAATCCTGGCCAAGTTTCGAGTGTGTCGTGTATTCATGTTGAAAAAGTGACAAAGTACACTCCAAAGTCATTATGTCATACTGTAGAACCCTTGAGTTTTGAGTGTCCCACAAAGCAAAAAGGGGGGCTTCTGACAGGTGTAAAACATTTAAATTGCAGATGTTGGTAAGACAGTTTGAGAAAGATCTTGAGAACAAAAAAACGAGGATTACATTTTTTTGCAAAGCACTGCTTTTGCTTTGTTGGACTCGCGCTGAAGCCAGTTTGATGTCTGTTGATGCACTTGTGGCATAAATACCTATTAATACAACACAGTGCACTGGCTCAAACTGTAAGCAGTTAGTGTGCAGAATGAACTTGGGACATAGCAAAGGTTTGTGTTGTTTTTTGAAAAGCTGGGGTCAAAAGCTCATTTCCAGAAAATAGGTAGTTCCCAAACGTTGGAACAACTGTAAATGTTTTGACACTCTGGAACTGCCTTTTTCATGGCAGACATTCTGACTTGTCATGGTAGGACAAGCATATTACTAATGACCTTGATGGGTCGGTCCCGTTGATTATTCCAGTTGTCTTTCCAATGAGCCGGCATGGAACATACCAGGACAAGTCAAAATGTCCGCTGTGAAAAATGGTCTGTCGGACCACTGCTGAGAGGTACTGTATCCAGCAGAAACCGCCATAATCCAGCATTTTCAAGGAGGACATTATAAACACTAGTAATGCACACAGTGAAGAGAACAAATGAAATGCTGTGTGCAAGTAAGCAAGACCACCACGCATAAAAATGTTAACATTTATTGCTGATTCTGAATACTGCATTGAAAGCAAAAGCATTCAGAGTATACACAGAAATTATACAATTATATATGGTTTCACAAAGGCAGTGAACACATACTGTATTACAATCTACAAAAATCTACTTTACAGAAATTTAAAATTCTAAATATCAAAAAGTACAGCTGCAGAAACAGGTGTAGAACTGGAACCAGAAACTGTTCTGGATATCAGTCAGTGAAACAACATGGTGACATCACGATACAAAGAAAGCAGAGGTCATCTTTGTACTTACAGCTGGTTTTGGAAACTACAACTGCCGGACAAAACAAAAACATACTCCAAAATAACTCATTGAATTGAAATGATCATATAAATTATGGTGGTTTTATGCATCCAAAATATATCATTTTACAAAGGACACCTCTACAAGGTAGCATTTCATAGTACTGTTCAGTGGGATTGGTAGTGTATCTTTGCAAAAATGTGGTTAAAATAATATAAGGACAGATTTGAAAAAAATAATATCCCATCTGACAAGGATGGAGAAGTAAATTTTAAAACAATACATCCAACAATACAGCCTGGTGGAGCTTGGTGGAGTAACAACATAGTATTGGTGGGGTGTTAGGTTCAAGTCATTGCTTGACTAAAGAATATTTTACATAAGCTTCAGTCATGAACAGAAATGGTGGTAGTAGCTCATACATGAACAATTTCATAAATAATGAGGGCTGGTATGGCTCTGTTCTGACCCTGGTAGTGTGGTACACTGAGCTTAAAGGGTAAAGAACCCTTGACCACCAATCCTGTCACAATGTCCAAATGGTTGGAGAGTGTGGCATAAGAAAAAGAACCAGACCACCACAGCACCCAAACAACCCCATAGAATGCAAAAACTGTAGAAGAAAAAAATCCAGCCACAATCTCAAGGCTGCTGAAACCAACCCATTTTAAGGGAAACTTAAAAATACAGGATAAGAAGATTAATAAAATATTCCAGTTTAAAAAAAAGAAATAAAAGAAAAGAAAACCTTAAATGAAACATTTTTTTGTATGCCCACATCAATGCCAAGTAGCCGTTTTGGAGGCGTGTCCTATAGCGGGACGAGGCGTTCTTCTTGTGTACGAGGTGCAGTTATCCTCATTCCCAGTGACAGTCAAGCTGGATTCAAGGACAAGCTGGTTTATGGTCACACATGGCTGCAGGGGGGCCTTCAGTTTAGTCCTGCTCCATAGGCTCCTCAGTGGTCCCAGTGTTCAAGATGGCACTATCCATGGCGCCCTCTGTAGGAGGTTCAGTCGTACTGCTGGAGGGAGCGAGAGCTACGTCTTCTCTGGCTGCTTCTGCACTATCCTCTATGCTACAGCTGCTACCACTGCTGCTGCTACTGCTGCTGACTGGGTCACTGTTGCTCTCTTCACTGTCCCTGCTGGTCTCTGGGCTCTCCAGGACACCCGCAGGTGCCTGCTGCTCTGTCTGATCCATGTCACTGCCCTCCTCCTGGGAGCCGCAAGGCACCTCCCTCTCAGCCGGCTCCGCCTCCTGACCTGCGCCTGTACACACCTCAGCCTGTGTGCTGCTTGTTGGTTCTGTAGAGGAAAAAGTGGAAAAATCAAACACAGCAGTGTGAAGTGTTTTAGCCTCTGAAAACAGATGAACGACTGGTTTGTGTTTGCCTTCTTATCATCACGCAGCAAACTTCAAGAAGGATCACACTCACTTAAAATTTTTAATTGACAACAAAAATTGTCACATTCACTCACATAAGCTTACAAAATGGATTCAGTGTTTCCCTTCATTACTACAGAGAAGCCAGATTCAATTTACAGTACAGAACTATTTCAAATCCAGAATATCACAAGGATAATATTGATTGGACTGATGAGTAATATGCCTCTTAACATCTAACGCTTCAGTATGAAGACGGTCTAGATTAGGCATTAATATGATATCAATCTCTACCCACCAAGCTGAACCTGAAATTTTTGCAAAGGCGATTCACTCAATACAATTTCAGCTGCAACCGGTCAACCATATTAATGTGAATGCAAATCATGTCGTGCCCTACAATCTAACTTCAGCCTATCCATCTGACATAGACGCCATAAGAAAGACACCGAGGTTACCGACATCTGTGCTCATCTTTTTCCCACAATAGGAGAGTGAGAACAGTCACAGCTGAAGTTGTGCTTGTTTTGACAGCACAAATTACACTGAACTTCAGCATGCAGCTGCTTGTTAAAACAGTGAAATCGCTGATTGGAATGAGCCTGACAAAGCAACAGGCAAACACTTTGTCCATGTGAAACATTATTCCCCGATTTAGACTGAAGAAAACTGGCTGTAATGTGTAATTTCTTCAGGCATGTATTTTTATCCAGAATTATTTTTTTCTGTTTAGTTGGAACACAGGGCCATCGCATTACCTGCGGGGACATTGTAGTGCATTTTCAGCAAGTATAACAATGTTGCACTAGGTTGGTGTGATATGAAAAAAATTGTACAAACTGCAAACATTTTTACACGAAAGTTCGACAACATTATATGCTGTTGCTCAAATCATAAAAAGACAAAACATGCAGCTACCACATGTCTACAGTCAGCACTGACTTTACATTACAATATAAGCCACTTTCCAAGTCAAAGCATACATGTCATTTTATAGTAACCTTCCTTAAGTACTATGTCTGGATTTCAATGAGTTAAAGCAGTGATTTTCAGCTGGTGTGCCACGGCATGCTTACTGTCAGTTATCCAGGTGTTCTAAAAATATAAATACTAATATACTTATAAATGTGCCGTGAGGGACATTAATAATCATTTTAATGATTCAGCAATTTCTAAGCCCAACCGGCAATGAACTGTCATTGCAGACATGCTTCCTGGCACACTGCCACATGTCATGCTCTACCACATTTCCCTCACTGCAAACAAGCACAAGTAATGTTGCTAACGCTTCAGTTCCATTAGTGGCTCTCCTGTGGGAAAGTGTTGATGCATGTTTTTTTTTTTTTTTTTTACAAAGCTACTGAAAAATTTAAATATGGAGATCTACTTTTCAGAAGAGACGTTTTGATAGCACAAATACATATATTTTCATTATCTGAAGGAATTGAACCTGCAAGTGCAAGAAGGAATTAGAATCTTCTTATAGACACGTACAAACTGCACACATTCCTGTCTAACCTGGCTTTCTGAAGAGGTGTCCCCTACTTCTGGACATTTGAGCACTTCTGTTTTGATTTCTCAGGATTTGAGAACTGCTTTGAGAGATATTTCGCCTCAGATCTACCACTGAATATAATTGGGTCCATAACCCTGTAATCTCAGTCTACCTGTGGACTGTATTTGGTTCAGTATGGAAAAATAAACGGCCATTACAGCCAGTGCAACTGCAATATTGCTCCGTTTTTCATAACCTACCTCAAGACTGTGTAGCCTTACATAACATGATTTCACCTAAGCTTTGTGAAAAGCATAACATACAAACCAAGAACCAATTAAAACACAGTGTGTGTTAAAAAAAAAAAAAAAAAAAAAACCTGCCTTGGTCTTCAGCGGCAGAAGCACTGCTAGAGGCTTCATTCTCCTTGCTGTACTCGACCTTCTCCTTTTCCTCTTCCTCTTCTTCTTGGACCATGGCTTCTGCCTCTTTTGAGAGGCAGGTGGCATGTGAAGGCCCCAGTGTGTCCACATCCTGCTCCTCCTCTTCATCCTCATCATCTTCCTCTTCCTCCTCATCCTTGCTGAACTTAAGTCTCTTCACCTCCTGCTGCTCAGCTTCCATGTCCTCGTCTGCATCTGGATGTTTGTTCTTCACCGAGCTCCCCAGGGAGCCTCCTGACGCTGAAACCTCACTGACAAACAAAGGAACAAGAGGATATAGACGTGATTCCAACAGGTTTATTTGATGTGAAAATGAATAACAGATTTTCTGGTGTACTGTGGCTTCTGACATACCTGGAGTCTTTGTCACCTTCTTGCTCTCTGTTGAGGTCTTTGTTGTCTGTGCTGTCTGGTAGACCATTAGCTGCTAGTGAGTTGGCCAGAGACACCTTTGGTCGATTCAGCGGCCGGGGAGTTCCTGGACCGTTCACTTTCCTGATAGACAGCCAACAAAAATAGAAAAGGAGTGAAAAAAAGAATTTTGATAAAAATGAAAATATCTGCTGTCATTTACAATATATGAATTTTAGAATCAAGGACCAAATCTGTCCCCAACTCAACCTCTCTGTAAAAGCAGATGTGTTCCCAGGAAGCATCACTCCATTCATTCTATTGATGGCACTGCATCCATTTTTCCTGTACAATTAAGTTAAGAAAAAACAAAAACAGAACTCTTAATCCAGTCGAAAATATAAATCCCAAACTTCCATATTAAAGTTAATATTTAGGTATTTCAAAAAGTGCTTCATTTGGACACTTACTCTGAGGTTGGATGTACACAGCTTACCACCATTACGTTCTAGAGGGAAACAAGAATTGCCGAATGAGTAACAGAAGGTGTCAGGTTAAATCACATAAGAAAGGTAAAAAACATCCACATTACTTAGACATACCTTCTCCACCCCCCTAAGGAACTTATCTGTTCCTGTGTAGTTCCTCTTAGGTTCTGTGAGCAGCTCACACAAGCGCTGGATCGTAAATGGGATTCTGAAAAGAAAAGTGCAGCAATGTCAGTATACAGCAAGTAGAAAAATGCATCACTCATGTGGTTTTCAATAACTTTGCCCTGACATTCTGGTCATCCTTTTTTTTGGTCAATACTAAGTTATAGGACCTTCAGCAACAGGTTGCTCCACCCATAGTGTGTGAAGGAACGCTCCTGTAGGTCCTGTACCTGCTGCTGCCAGACTCCACAATCTACATTACTGCAGCAGATCTAAATAACTACAGACTGATTCAACAGATTGTACAGCTCACACTCACTTGTCCCTTTAATGTCACTGTCACCTCTCTCTCACCACTGTTTGTACTTTATTCTTATTCATATCACAAGCACTTTGTAATTTACTTTGTTTATGTTCTTCATTGCTTTATTTTACATTTTATTATATTTTAGTCGTAATCTAGGTATATTTATTCAGGCTCTTGCTCAGCTACTCTTAAACCTGAATTTACTACACCAGGATCAATAAAATGTTATTATCTAATCTCTCTTATCTTATTTTTTTGCAAGGCTTGGAAGAGAAATCAGTGGCAGCCAAGTAGTTCATCAACATCAGTAGAAAATAAATAAATAAATAAATAAATAAATAAATAATACTACTACTACTACTACTCGCAGCATGATGACATGAGTCATCAAATAATTGTGTTTGGGGTACCTCATACTCTAGAAAACATATTACTCAATTATTTTTGTTATGGTATAGGGGTCCTCATGATTATTTCCTTGCTTAATCCTTTGATCAATAAAAATGTCAAAAAACCGTTCAAATCAAAATGTTCAAATGTCTTGTTTTGTCCAACCAACACTCCAAAACCCAAGAGAACCCAAACAATTTCTGCTCAATAAACATAAATTAAACAAATCAACTGATTATCAAAATTTTTGCAGGGAAACTTTTTGTTGACTGACTAATCGACTAATCCTTTTGGCTTACTTTAACTGGGTACATAATTATCCATCCACCCTTTTAAAAACCATCTTAAACATTTGTGATCCATTACACTTCCTTTTTCCTGGTAGTGTCTGATGTATATATTTTCATGGGTCCACTCAGTCCCTGGTAACTGACACTGGACCCCAGACCCGAGTTGGCCCTGGTCAAAACTATATGTAATCTTAATGGGTCGGGGCAGGGTTCGGTTCTATTGCCGTTGGTTTAGGGTCTGTGTAATCAACATTTCTAATATTGGGGTGGATCTGAGCACACTCTCTATCAGGTCTGATCCCGTGTTGCGTCATAATCACTGTGTTAGAAAATAGGTCGTGGTGAAGGCATTTCCCTGGCAGGGAAAAATAATCTTTATTTTTAGGCTGTTATTATATATATTGTTGCTTTTAAAATGACAAAGATGACAGTTTTAAAACAAAGCAAATACTTGTTTAATGTGCACCGTTTTTTCAGTGGTGCAATGCTGCAAAGCAGTTTTTGTCCAGGAGTAGAGCGCCGAATCACATACACAACTTTCCGATTACTATCTCTACAGATTATTTTGTCTCTGAAGGGTGTTTTTGTGCTGCATTAGATTCTTATGATAGGGACACAGTATAGACCTCTCCAATCATGTCTGTAAACTGGCAATTGGCGAATTGTGACTAACTGGCTCAGCTCTTTATGCACGGTTCAATAACATAGATTATGATTGGTAAAGATAGAGTAAACATGACTGCCATTAATTAAATTCATCAGAACATGATAACAGTTGTGTTTTACTGTAAACATGCATAAGGACACAAAACACTGATTTATCTAATTTTCCCTGAAAATATCCAAAAATAACACCAGTTTCCATGAACAATCAAAGCCCCTGGAGGGATAATAATGGCCAACGACAGCTTGTTGCAACGGAAAAACAGTGTGCTGCAGGACAGTTTTTAAAGTAAGTCTCTACATAAATCCGTTGCAGAAATATTAATCAAAGAATCAGACAATTGTTTTTGTCAACTACTGGAGCGACCCAAGGGGGTTAACATTCAATACACGCACATTGAAGTGTAAAACCAGAAGGGCGTGAACATAGCAGTTGTGGCGATTGCTTGCCATCCACAGTGGTTGGCTTGTCAATATCACGCTATTGCAATATTGCAGTTTTCGTGACAGCCCTAGCAGAAAAAGTTGTTTTTTTTTTAAGCAAGGTGAAGAGTGAACTGTGGAGTGCAGGGGAAAATGGCATCTTTTGCTGCTCTCTCTCTAGTTAAATAGTCAAACACCATGCTGCTGCTAGTGTTATTGTTCTCTTTCTATTCAAGTCTGTTTGAATGGACTGCATTTGGGGTCACCTCAATTTTATACCGGGTATGACTGCCCTCAGGCACCTTCTGGAGAGGGTCTCTTTATTTGAAAAATGTATTTATTTATGCATAGTAGGTTTGAGTTCAACAATTCCTTTTTGGATAAAGTCCAAAATTTTGGACCCATGAAGACCTCTCACCCTAAGGATCTTAAAATTTCTATCAGACACTCATGACAGTTTGGCCTGAACATGACTTCAGTGAGATTGAGTAATCCCACTGAGGGAGGAAAAGTCCCTTAAAATTCTAAACCAGGTCTGTTTTCGAAATCAGTTAATCGTTGACTCACGCACTTCTTCCAATGTAACAGACATTAAATCGTTTATAGTGAACTTAAGTAAATTGAGATTTCACTTATGAATCGTCATTATTTTGTCTCATCACTGACAGGTGTGGAATCAAACGTCTGTAGTTTTCTGCATCTATAAAATGTACCTCATTGCATTGTAGGACTATTAAAAGTTCAGTTTTGGGAATTGGGAATAGGTAACTATATAGTGCATAAATTCCACACAAATAATGTGGATATTCATGTAAAATGGGGTTAATATACTGCACTACATAGTAAATTGGGCGAGATTTTGGATATAACCCTTGTCTTTGTCCCACACAGAAAAAGAGAGACTACATTACTCCAGCAACACCTAATAAATATGGATTTCAAGAATGTAATCAATGGGGCCAGACCTTGCATTAAAATTTAGGACACGATAAAAAGCCTGAAGAGATGGAAATACTATAACAAAAATGAAAAGAAAAAAAAACAAATACAAAAAAACATTAGGATTTTGCAGTCAAAACACATAAGGAAAACGCCATAATTATTATACTGCAGACTACTGATGTCAGTGTAGCAAGTAAGGTGAAATATCCATGTAGTGTGTTGATCATGGGGAACGAGACATGCTTTGTCTTACTTCTCGGTCCATCATGTACATACAGAAATGTACTACAAAGGGCACCTACCCATTGTATCCCTTTACAATCTTCAGAATTCTCTCCTTCATATCTTCAAATGGAATTGACTCCACGTTGGGATTTGCAGGACCTCTTTGCTCAGGTGCTGAGGCTCTGAAGTCATCCATCACCTTCTCCAATTTAAACAGGAAGTAGTTCTTAAATTGAGCCCATTGAACCCTAGAGGAAAAGGTTAGCACAATAAGGCTCAACACATTTGGAAGAAAACATTAGAATACAGAAGAAAAAAAAAAATAGACCTTAAAAATTAGACAAAAAGCATATACGCTTAGATGCTGCAGAGGCTACAGTAACATTATTATAAAAAGAGATATGAAAATACACTGGCATGGTAATTTACACACCAAAGTAGGGGTGGACGGTATAAACGGTACAGAAAGTACACTGGTACGAATTTACCCTATGGTATGGATTTTGAAGGTACAATGCTGACCGGCAGAGCCCTCACAGATCTAAAGTGGCAATGATGTAACTACACTAGTGGGAGGAAGCAATGCACTAAACCGTGCCTAGTCTGCCGAAAAGAAGAGGAAGATTTGCCGCAGGCTTTGTCGTCATCTGCCTGCGCCAGCGAACCGTCTGGAAAACGTGTGAGCCCGTGCAGCTTTATTTGGAAACAAAGAAATAGCTGAAAGCACTGCACACAACCAAGAGGAGAAGGAGTTGTTAAAACAGTGCAACTTCCATTATATGGCAATGGGTCGGGTTTAAAAAGTCAGACGATGAGGAGAAAATTAAATTCTGCAAATGATGTTGGGCGACAGTGGTTGCAAGGGGTTGAAATACAAGCAATCTTTCCTATCACCTCAAATCAAAACAAGTTCTGGAGTATGAGGAAAGGAAAGCAGTGCGTCCTCCGCAATCGTCAAGTGAATCCTCCAGCAGCGGGGGAAAAAGTTACTTGAGAAAAGGTTTTGTATTTTTTTTTCTATTTATTATTGCAGTTTTGCACAATAAATGCTCTTAAAATACCTATTTACTGTGGGAAAAGTGTCTTAGTAATACAGTTAAGAGTACAGTAATAGCTGCCATACGGTTGCCATACGAAGGGGTAAGGCAATAGTATACCATGATATATAGCCCTACATCAAAAAACTTCAGTTAACACTATTTCAAATATATTCCTGGACTGCTCATCTACCAAAGGTATAGATACATTTATATTCAATGTAAAAGTTCCTACCAGAAGAAATAAAACGTATGTTTATCTGAGTGTGTTGTAGTTGTAGTTGTAGTTGTAGTAGTAGTAGTAGTAGTAGTAAGGAGGTGGAAATGTATCAGGCCTGCGATGTTCACTTACATGGTCTCTCCAGTCTTGGCAATATGACACAGAAACTGTTCCAGAAGAGGACATGCCTCCTTCTTTGCTTTCTTATCAAAATCTGAGAAGAGAAAATAAACCACGGTGTGAATAAACATACATTTACATTATGTTATGTTACAGCCAGATCAGAGATTAACCGGCATTTATTTGACCTAGCTTAACCAACAATTTTGACAACTGTTCTGTAAAGCCTTGATGTTTTGCCTGCCTACTATAACCAACTAAATAAGGCTTGTTAGCAGGTCTCTGACGACACTCGGGCTGAAAGCGATCACATTGTCTCCCTAACGTTAGCTATTTACATAACGTAGCGGGCTAGTGTTGCTAACAACCTAGCCAGACCGCTCGCTAGCTAGCTATAACTAGCTTCAGTTCGGCACACTGGCTAGCATGTTCAGTTAGCCGCAACAGCGTAGCCGGCGAACAGTCCACCAATAGCCGGTGACAGTTACCAGGTAGTTCATGTCAGCCAAAGGTATCAGTGAGAAAACTGTCAAAATTCTGAAGGCAAGTACATACTCGATCGGAAGATATAATAAAGAAAAGCATCATATTTTAGTTAGCTTTATTGCCTTGCTAACGCAATGAACAGACAGCTAACCATTTCCGTGAAACCGCTTGTAATGTAAGCGTTAGCTGACGCTAGTCCTGAGTAGAGGCTAGCGACATTAGCCTGTGAGCTACATTCCTTTTTTTAATTTATTATTATATAACAATTACGGAAGCACACGTTTAACACGTGGAATCAATGATCACAAAAACTATCGAAACAAACTGTAATGACCTCTGAGCGCCTCTTGCAGCGAGTCAATTTCCATCACGTCGTTGCCCTCTGTCAGTCCTGTGGATGTAAAAAAGCAGACTGGCGGCTAGCGGCTGCTGCTGCTAAGCTGCTAAGCTACGATCTCACAGGCAAAGAGGAGGGAGTATTTTAATATGGCGCCGTGAGGTCACTGCCTGTTCGGCAGCAACAGACGAGGCACAGCACTGGGAAGAGCAACAGAACGAACCTCATGAATGGAGTCATTTCCTCTTAAATGAAATCAAAAATTACGGAAATAAAATAATAGTAACCAAATAAAACAAAATAAATGAAATAATACAACAGTAAATAGATAATAATGAAACACAAATAAAACATAGGACAGATAGAGGAATGTGTAAGTATTTTGTATATAAATATGTTTATGCATGTTGACACATCTGTACACTACTGTGCTAGCTCCTATCTGGCTACCTAGTGCGAATGACTTTTAATCATACACACACTCTCACACACACAAAATCTACAGTACATGTTCAGAATGATGGGCTTTGTGTTTTTGTAGTACAAGGTTAGACAATCTTAGATTATCCATTGCAGCCTTCACAAATTCTTTTCCTCTTTTACTATTTGTATACAGCCAATTTTTGCCAATAGGTTTGGAAAATCATCAATGATTTACTATACTACTGTGCATTTTTAAAGGTATACTCTGGTTTCAGGAACTGAACCAGGGCTTAAATGACTAGAGTAGAACAACTTTGTACCAAACTGTCAGCCACTGGTGGACCACATACAGTGGTAAATTCAGTTAATATCCAGGTTCAAAGCACTGGCAAATTATTATATTGTCAATTAAACCAAACATAAATGCAGATATCAATGCCAAAACTAATCTTTAGTATTGTGATGCACTAGTCACCTTCATCTACAGCATGTACATCTACAACATCTATACTCACACTGTAATTGATATACAATTTTGAGAAGAGTGCATTTCAACTATTTGTATTGCTTTCATATATTACCTATACATTGCATAGATGTGTAAATCAGGCTGAAGCAGGCTCAGTACATTGCATTGTTTTATTTAGAAACGAAGACTGTACAGCCATTTTAAGTTTCCAGTTTGAATGATCTGATATGTTTAGACCATCAAACCACATTTAAAGTGATGTTGCTAAAACATATGATCCATGTGTTCACAACGTAACATACATTATATTACAAACTAAGATATCTTCTCAGACACACACGCCTATACCACTCATTTCCTTGTAATAGTAAACATGGCAGACATTAATATTTATATGGCACATAATCAGCTGTAGTATGTAGTATGTCATTTTTAAATGCTAGCGCTTTCGGTACTGATTTGCTCGACAGTGTAGCATATAAAGTTGACATGTGTACAACCAACCATCCAGTCCTAAAATCATTCTGAAAGTGCATTTTAACATTCGGTGTGTAACATAAAAGTCCATATTTCCCCTTTTGTACTGTATTTAATACTGTCAGTGGCATTTGGCAACTGCAGAACAGACCAACGACTCACAACTCTTTTCATTCACACAGGCTCACATTTCAAGTTATTTGCTGGTAAAACATTCACATGATTTTAAAGGAGTGGTTTATGAATCTACTACTCAGAGTAGTAAAGCTTTCCAAAGTCCAAAGTTGACTTTGTTTAGTGGATACCATGCTCATGAGGAAATATAACGTAAGTAGATACTTTTGTTGAACGCTTGGTTGACAAAAATATGCCTTCAGTTTTGCTTTTACACTTGAGATGAAGAGCTGATACCTTATTTATTCTTAACAAAAAAGAATCCATGCAGTCTTTTTTTTTTTCCCCACTATATCTTTCCAACATTATTATATATTTGATCACCACCTACATAACTGGGATGTGAAAATTTTAAGACGGCAATAAGGCAAACCTGTTCTAGGGCATCACTGACCAGCACTGTATGCTTCTCTGTGTGCATAGGCTTATTGCCCATACCATCACTAGAGGATTATAATGTTCATTAGACCATTTTTTCCAGGAAGTGTCATGTGTTGAATACACTGCAAAGGCTGAGCCGCCAGTTCCATCTGGGAGATGCTGGTAAGACACATAATTCACAGCAAGACGGTCCTTGGTGTTGTCAGATAAAAGAGAGAGTCCTCTTTCTCCATCAGTTACTTGTGTGGTCTGACATGTCGGACCACTTTCTCCTCAAAAACTTTCTTCATGGTCTTTTCTATCTGCTTGAGGAAGACTTGAGGAATCCGACCACAGAGGGTGTTGACTGTGTCCAGGAACTTGGTCTGGATGGGGTAGAAGAGGGACTGGAACATGTTGTCCTCAAAGGGAAACTGCAGAGACAGAGACATTACCAGGCGTCATTTCTCGTCCAAAACCTATTTCACTCTGATAGTTTTTAAATGGAAGATATCACAGACTAAATGGTATTTACAAATTCTGTCAGCTGGGTTGGAGCTGGGGTAGGGTGGGTTCTCTATTAATCATAAATTACGACACAGCTCATCTTTAAGAGGCTTATCCCAAGAGAGCAGGGGGAACTGACTCTGCTGCCGGAGAAAACAAATTCTAAATTTAAAAACTGACCCAGATTGTTTAAAGCTAGCAAGAGAGAAAATATTCAAGACTTTTTCTGAGCTCGTGTCCTTAAAGGAACAGTGCAACATTTGGGGAAATGGGCTTGTTTGCATTACCTAGAGTCAGAGCACAATAAGTCACTAACAAAATCCACAGCCAGTTGTATAAAATGTCGGGCTTATTACTCAAATAGTAATATATTGTATATATCATAATAATATCCATTATATTACTCTTCCAGTACACAGCCTCAGTACACATCATTTGCTGCAGGTATTTTGATGTGTCATAGCAGGATGAGCACAGGTGTAACCAATCACAGTAATGATGGATACTGCCAGTGTCCTGGAACTGACACTGAAATGGAAAGCAGTCATCCTTAATGTGATTAGTTCAACCTGTTATAATTAATTTTTTTTATTACTCTATTATTTATGCCCCTTTTTAAAATCTGATATCTAATGTCTTTCTTTATTCACGTTCAGGTCATCATTGTTATACACATGACACTTGCACGCAACTGATATATACATACATACGCATGAATGATTCTCTCTCTATACATATATATAGATAGATATAATACACACACACACACACACACACACACACACACACACACACTACATATGTGTGTGTGTGTGTAAGTGTACAGTGAGTGTACATACACACAGCTACATCTACCGTGCACTGGATGTGGGGTTTCAACAGAGGGCGCTATGCATCAGTACCAGATCGTGTCAGTGAAAACTGGATATCCTACTGGAATACTCACATCATGTATTGCATCATAGACTACTTTAAAGGCTGGCTGCTTGTCATCATGATACACTCCACGGTTGCCGTGGAGAATGGACACGCCTTCCTCTTCCGCCCCTTTACAGTTACTCCCATACATGCAGTGATCAGGCCTGTAGTTCCACTGGCAGGGAAAGATGAAGAGACACTCTGGAAAAAGGAAAAAACACCACACACACAAAAAAAAACACACCATCACTGATATATTACAACAGACACTGTAACCCGTGCACTTCAGTTGCAATTGCCAGGTGTGACGACTGTGGCTTATAAAGTTAGATAAAAGTTATTCCCCAATTCACCAAGAAGTATCTGGATAGAAAGATTGAACAAAAGTGTAGTACATATCTCTCAGTCCTCATAGTAAACGGGTTTGGGTCAAAAAAGTACCAGAGTATACAGAATAACCATTTTCCTCATTTTCACCTAGTACCACCATCCCTTATTGGACCGCATTTGTATGACTGGTGGATTCTTTATAGAGTTTGTAAAACAAACACAACTGTGGTTTTCATGAGGAGAAAACTAAATTTGCAGCCTGAAACGGTAGAACATGTAGGCACTACACAGCCAGCAGTGGGAGGATATGGTGTCCCTAAATGGATGTATCAATATGGATACACTGTTCCAGAGTATCACCCCATCCATTCGAATGGAAGTTGCTCACACAGTGTATATGCTGCATTAGTTTTTCAGGTTTCTGCATTCAATGGTTGACCTGTTTTAGAGACTTTCCCTGGCTTCCCCTGTCTGACTGGCCACACATATGCATAACACAAAAATAGCATGCTGATCAGACTGCTGGTTTTTGAATATATATTGCTTCCAATGGTTTGGTGATAAACTAAGTGCTCGATGAGTGTGGCGCTCGGGAAATTTTCTTCAGTTATGGATGCGTATAACATCTTTCTGCAGGTGACATCCAGTTCCGTGGCAAAAAATGTCCACAAAGCCCAGTGATGTTCCAGGAGTTTGTGTCCCTTACATAAACAGAGAAAACGGTGGAAAAGAAAAAGTATAGAGCACAGAAAAGAAAGATGCATAGAGAATGGAAGGTGGACTGGTTAGGAACAGAGTTAGGAAAATGGCGTCATCCTCTTCTTTATAGTCTGCCAGTTTGAACCGTTCTTTTCTGCCATCTATTTATGTATTTACTAAACAAATATGGCAAAAAAAGACCTCAGAAAACATACTAATCTGTTTACACTGTAAAGTACCCTTGAGCTAAGTAATCAACGTCCAACGGCTCAAGTCCACCAGCTCAATAGCTGATGGTGATTATACTGCAGCTGCAAGGTGGGAATGTGTACATGCTGTATGTATGAACATAAATTGTAAACAATAGCATGGGTGCTCGTATTAGTAGTTGTTGATTTGAATCCATTATTACTATATAATGTATGATGCAGTTTCATGAGCCCCTTCTAGTATGGGACATATTACCAGGCTAAAAAAAAGTCAAAAACAATATACAAAGACACAGATGTTTTTCTATTTTTACTTAAAAACAACATGAATCAAAATGCCATCTCCATTTGGTTCCCTTTAAACTCCATTAAATCCTTATCTGAAAAGATCTTTAAAGTCGTCACACGTTTCCCTGATTTTAGAACAAGCAAAAATAGGTCAGAACAATGCTTATGGACTAATGGGAGTATGCCTGTGGAGATAGCGGAGAGCTGAAAGCCCCAACATTTAAAACAAACACGGCAGAGCTGTCAAGCAAACACTGGTGATGCCAGCGCTGCTGATGGCTCTGAGCTCTTAATGCCCGCATCTGGCTCCTGCGGCTGGAACTCAGTCTCCTGCTGAAGTCTGCTCTTGCCTATAGCCACATCCTCACGTGTTTACTGATCAACATTCATAATGTAGACCGATGTATCTACAGTGGAATCGGACACAAATTATGTGAACATGTTGACACGTTGTGAAACTGCTGAGCTGACAAGTGTACAGACTAGTATTTTAAAATACAAATATACCAAGTTTGATGTGTTAGTTATGCCTTTCATTGGTCTTCAATAGCCTTCAGTATGTTATTGCGTGATGTGTTTTCCGTTTGATAATAATACATCCTATGATCACTGTAGATGACATGAATACATGGCCATAAAAAGGATTGTACCTGGGTTGTAGTGGAAGATAATGTTGAGGAGGTCCTGGTCTCCCCAGGTGATGTGGTTCTTGTACTTCTGATAAAGTGGATGTAGGAGATCTTCCCATGACAGGCCACTGGGGATCATACTGTTCTGAAATGCCAACAACAACGTTCACTCGCAAACAGCTCTAGAGTAGCCTTTTTTTCCCCCAAAAACGCATCATCAAAGCAGGAGCACATTTATATTCCAGCTTCCATTTGCAATCTGCTGGCAGTATTAAGAACAGGAGAGCTGCTAAATTGAGTTCTGAGGGCAGAAGTCTGTGATGGTAGCGTGGTAATCAGAAAGCTTCAATCACAGCCCACTCAGAGCACTCAGCCTGTGACTTCAGCCCAAAGAAAAAAAAAAAACCCTTTAGAATGCAAAAGAGAAATCACAGCTCACTTAAGCTTTCAACTGATCAGAGTATGGGGAAATATGACTGCGTCTTGACTTTACTTTGAACAGTGTGCTGCGGATCCTTGTAAGATTCATCAGCATGACACCAGAGTTGACCCCCGTGACCCCATAGAAAGGGTGGCGTGCAAAGCGGCTGTACCAGCCAATTTTGGGGACCTCGTGCTCTGGAGCCATTGCTGCAAGCTGGGTGCTGTTGAAGGACTTAAGGAGACTCCAGATATCATCCATGGGCCGCAGGAACAGGACATCTGTGTCCACGTAGAGTAATGAGTCCACGTCCTTCAAGATGACCTGGAAGCACAATCACAGTCATCAGCAGAATATTTATGACCACAGTCTTCCATCTAAAGAACTTCAATGGTCATGATTACACGATGTATTACCCAAAAATTAAGTTAAAGAAATACCGCTGTTGGTGCATGCTCTCAAATATTCCCTTTCTGCACAAACAGCTTGCTCTCCCAGACAGCGACTTACATTTTCATAAAGCATAACAATAAAGTATACAGAAAGCATCTAGAGGTTCAGTCCAGATCAGATCAACTAAGCGTTAAGGTGGAGTGAAAGTAAGGTTCAACATTAAATGAAAAAACAGTTTCAGTTTCAACAGAATTAAGAGTCTTGAGCCAAGTTAGCAGCTTTGTGAGGCTGTTGCTCACAGTGACAGTGCTAAAATGGTGATGTTTGGCAAATGTAATGTGACTTAGTTTAACATGTTATCAGGCAAAAAATTTGGCAAATTAGCATTATACAAGGTTCAGCTGAGGTCGATGGGAATTTCTTTCATTTTTTAGGCAATTGGTTATAAAACCAAGTAAAGCTGCAAAAAGTAGTCACTTAGTTGATGGACAGAAAATTAATGGCAAACAATTTTTATAACTGATTAATCAAAGTCATTTTGGTCAGGAAAAAAATCCAAATTTCCTCTTGTTCCTCTTGTCAACCTTATGGCAGCACTAGAGGAAATCCATGCAATATTTGTTGATATACTTCAGTCTGGACCACAGAGCTGGGTTGTCTGACCGACATTACCATCCCTAGAGCCACGCTGCTAGCCTGGCTAAAAATTAAGCTAAATCAGAAAAACTTAAAACTGCTGTTGGCAGATGGTCTTCAGTACTTTAAACAAGGAAAGAAAAATGCAGATATTTTCTCACAGTGTCAAGCGGCTTTTCTCCCAGACACTGACTCACGCAGATATTAATACAACAAAATTATAGTGGTGGAAAAGTGTAATTTTTTCAATTGCCCCAGTGCCAGCATTTTAGAAAGAGTCGACAACCTAGGATTTTTCATTACTGTTTCTGCAGTTTATAATATTGTTGTGATAAAATATAAAAATAAAAAGTTGATATCAAAACAGAGGTTGCCTGTGGAAGAACATCTTAGAATTCACATATCATCAACCACTTGAGTTGTTGACATACAGTATTTACTTCCAGCATCCACTGATGCATTGTGCTGTCAGTTTGCTGTCAGAGTTTCGAGGAGATACACTTTGTTTTTTTTACTCCTCACTGCCACGGAGCCAGTTTTCAAAGTGGAGAAACTTTGAGAGTTTATATTTGAGACAGCCAAAGTATCTTCCCCATATATGTACATTCTGCATGACTTTACAGTTACAGACAGCACACGCTGTCACAAAGCGTACCACTCACAATACACCAAACACAGATAGAGCTTCAGGCTGCCTCTATGGCAGCGTTGCAAAAGAGCTGGGATGATTAAGTCTGAAGTGCAAGGTCAATAAAGACAGAACTTGGAGCAGCGCGTAAGGCTCAGTGTTAGTGGGTTTTTTTTTACTCTAGCTGCTCACTAATGCCAAAAGAAAGCATGGCACTATGCTGCAGTGTGCCTGACCATGGACTGTTAGCTACTGTTGCAGCACGTTGCTGACCGCAGCAAGGAGTGGGTGCCGGTGCATGTGACGAAGCTACAGCCAATCCAAACAAGCCCACACGGAGCACTAGACTACTGTTTCAACAACGTAACTGTACGTGTGTATAACACAGCTATAGGCACTGAGGAATGAATTTTCTGAGTAGGATAATACAAATTACAAAAAACCAGATGGCCACATATTAGCATCAAAGTTGCCTCTTAAAGCTGCTTTCCATAACAACCTTAAACATGTATATATCTACTTTGTGGTGACTTTCGTAAAACCCACAAAAAACTGGTTAAGGGACAACGCTACAGCTTAGTGTTGTTGATCAAACGATACAGAAAGCTGTCAACCAAAATGAAGTAAGTTCACCTTACTGTGTGGCGGGCAGGTGACCTGACAATTTTCCATTTATATTGTTCTGAAAAGAACAATATGAATAGAAATCCATAGGGTCTTCAGGGCAGGCTTTCTGGTTAACACCATAATCTGTAGGCAGTTTTCCACCATCAACCATAACCTGGAACCTTCAGTAACGTGAACTTTTAAGAACCTGTAACCTGGTTCTACAGTGTTTAATAAACAGAACGTTTTAGATATATTCCATTATAAAGGCGACATCACTTTCACGCCCTGTTTAGTGGGCAAGTGCAGTCATGGGACGAACAGGAATGAATAAGTGACGCTAATATATATTAAGTTTACATATTATGACTTTTAAACATTAGTATAATTAAATATTGAAAGGACCCCCCCCCCCCCCCAAAAAAAAATGGTGGACTACTGGAAACACTGCAAGATTTTCAAAATACCACTGCAACCTGAACATTAGTAGGAAATGTATTTAAACAACTAGAGTGCACCCCAACACAAACAAAAAAATTGGAATCAGATTTTAAGATTTATACTAAAACACTTCCTTGCAGTGGTAAGTTAATCAAATGTGTTACTGACTGTCTGTTGCATGTCTTCCCCCCAAAAGAGTATCTGGCACTTAGATTTAAGATCACCTCCTGATCATTGCCGAAATTGAGCGAGGGATTTTGCAGCAATAATTGCCAAAATATCTATGAAAGTATGTGTTGTTACTGAATCAAGATGAACCAGTCCAGTCCCTAAAATAATTCAGACTATTGTAGATGCAAAAAGACTCTTACGAGGTGCTCAGTAGGTGTCCCTAAGAAAGTGAATAGTGAATGTTCATTGATTGCCCGACCTGCAATATGTTCATTACATGGTAAGTAACCTGACTGCTATTTCAACAAGCGCCAGCAGAAAAAGAAAATCAATAGTCAGGCACAACCTTCACTTGATGGAATTACTGGGTTAAGTCCCTGGAGACTGCTTATTTGTTAAGTGAATGCTGCAAAAAAAAGGTGTGAAATCATCAATCACCATGCCAGTCATTAATTAAAACCGTACACCAGGGCAGAAAAATGCCGTTTTAGTGTAGAAATGAAATGGATTAATGACATTTTTTTCTGAACACTGGTTAATCACATTATGCGTGGGGACTGAGGATATGAGGGGAGATAAGTGCTGCAGCCTTACGGGAAGGAAGAGTCTCTGAGCAGCACAGGGCTTGAAGAGCTTCTTCCACTCGTCAGCGTTCCCCACAGAGAAGGTGATGGGGTAGATGCTGTACTGGAACTTGGATGAGACAGGGCGAGGCCACTGGTTCAGCTGGAAGTAAACACATCACACTTCAGAAAGCAAAGTGACTGATGGACTCCTTAAAGGGCTGAGTAATAAAAAGAGCCACTATAAGCAATCCTTATTCGGAGAGCTAATCACTCTCTCTTTTCACAGACTTAAAGATAAAATAGAGCGTAAAGCCGGCCATATAAAACAATGAAGTCACGTCTTGCGGTGCTGTGCAGTTCTGCTTTAAGCCTACGCAGCTGCCAGCTGTTGTTTTATTAAAAAAACGATAGTCTAAACATGGGAAGGCATCCTCTTAAAAGTCTACAGTGTATCACCGAAGCCCCTGTTGTCTGACCTGTTCAGTGCCGAATCCCTCTATAATCATGAGTTTAACAGTTTGGCCATGGAAAGAGTGAGAGCCCTGCCAGCAGTTGGCAGGGTTTGTGCTGCCAAGGACGAGAGATCAAAGGAGATTGTGAACAACCTTTCTAAAAACACACCCCGTGTCTCTTAACACTGCAAGAGACATAAGCTCCTTGCTGTAGAAACTCAGCATATGTGTTGCATTATCTAGGCCTTGACTACCACGACTCCCTGTCCTCCACATGGGAATATTCTACACATGGCAATAATTCACACGCACATGACGGCAAGCTCCCAGGCTTAGGGTTTGGATTTAAGCTGTTTAAATTAATTGGAGTCATTTTAATAGACTGCTGGTTACAGTATCAGTGGAACTAATTAAAAACATGCCAGGCACCTTTTTAAAGGTGACTTTGAAATGATACAGGGTACTGGAGAAGCAGGGGTGTATTCGTGATATACAGGACTACGCCCCAGCCTTGAGATAAAAGGGTTATATATCTGTACTAGAGGGGGTCAGAGAGGCTCTAATCTTGATGTCATCTATTAAAGAGAGGGGGAATGTTGAACATGTGCTGCATTAAATCAGAAACCAGAGCATCCTCTTAAGAGGCGTATATAGAAAAGAAACTCGAAAGAGTGCTGCCTTTAGCCAAGGAATCTCCGGTACATCATCTGATTTTGTAAAAATTTGCACTATATACATTCAGGCATCAGACAACTGAAGGCTTCTCACCCTTTCTTCAAACTGTGGGGCCAAAGGGTCCTCAGCAAAAATGTGAAACTTGATCTTCTTGAGGCTGAACAGGATGGCCGATTTGACCATAGTGAGGGTCTCATCCAGACGGTTCCCACAAGCCACCACAGCCAAGTGCATGACCTCCTCAACCCGGGTGCGCTTGATCACAGGTCGGACTACATTATTCCGCGGTCTACTAGAAAAGACATAGAAAGATAGGGATGAAAAGTGCACTGACACTTTAGCATGGAAAAAAAAAAACAAAAAAAACCCAAAACAAAACAGAAAACACACAGTGAAATAATTAACCTGAACACTTTTACACTGGTATGTCATCTTTTCAATGCAATGTAACAATAAGGACAGAGAGATAAAAATGGGCCCATACTCATTGAGGAGATAATGTGCAGGATGTGCAGTTTTCTCCACCCAACATTGTTGTCAGATCTAAATGGGCCAAGGCCATGTGTCGGGGGTTTGGAGGGTGTTCGGATCTGCTGACAATCACTTATTTCACAAACCTTGCTTCCGTCACTCATCGCTTGTAAATTGGTCTGAGTGCGGCACAGCTTGCAAAGAGCAATTTGTACGCTAGAACAGATGTACTGGACTACTCTTAAGTCAAACCATACGTACAAAACGAAAGACCTGAAAGTATTTGTGTAATTTTAAACCTCCATGGAAGGTTTGACCAATATGGAATTTTCAAGGTCGACAGCAATATTTCTCTGGTATTTTTTGGTAATATTCAATGCCTTTACACGTTGTACCCTTTTATACAAATATTCCTAAAATTATATAGAAATTCAGCACATGTCTTACTGACATGATGGAAAGGCCTATAAAACAGGACTTGGAAACCATAGGATGCTAAAACCCTCTGTTGAAACTACAGATAGTTATTAACCTCTTGAATGCCTTTGCTTTAAATCTTTGAACTCAGAAAAACATTGCAGCGATATGTCAATATAAGTAACGCTGTAACAGCAAAACCCAGAGTGTATTGAGTTAAGCAAGGATGTGTTTTGTTGCCTATTAATTCAATTTTTCATTTGTAAGAGAAGGAATGTTTAGTTTCTTCTCTCAGAGGTTAAATAGTCTCACTTTAATGCCTGTGCTTTTTTGTTCAGAATCTGACCAGAATTTTGTGGTATTATGAATTGAGGTTGAGGGCTTTCTATAGTTATCTCATAGAATGCTGATTAATTGTATAATGCATATTAAAATTGAATCCATCTCATCAGAACACAGATTGGGTGAGAATGCGCCCAAATATTGAGAAAATACTGTGTATCTGCTAGCAACACTTCCATCCGTGGCCAAATGCATCCAGTCTGAGAGCATAGCAGCACATGTCAGCTCTCCTCCTCAACTGCCAACATGTCACTGCTGAACATTAATGGCATGTCACTTTGTCAACATCACAGCGGCACAGAAATTCATTTTGGACTTGAAGAGAATCAAGACAGAGGAAATGAGCGAAACGTTCAAGAACACAGCGGATCACCGCATTCATCCTGCTGTCAGAGAGATAAAGTGCAAAGTCAAGGATTTCTCTGAAAGACATGACACCTTTGCCTTTGGATATTGTTCAACTCTACCTCCACACACACACACACACACACACACACACACACACACACACACACACACACACACACACACACACACACACACACACACACACACACACACACACACACTTCTTCTCTGTAGCTCTGCAAGTTCCCACTGGACTTTGTTCTTCCATGCTCAAAGGCAAGGAAGTCCTTTATGTGATGTAAAAACTTGCTCTCTGCAGGGACAGTGCTGCTGTTGAGTTCAAATACACTCAGCAGTGCAGAGTATCAACCACTACGACAGGGAAACATTTGTACAATAGTGGAGCCTCAAGCTAAGGCCAATATCATCTACTTGTCCTCCACACTCACACTCACACTCACACTCACACTCACACTCACACTCACACACTCACACACACACACTCACACACACACTCACACACACACACACACACACACTCACACACACACACACACACACACACACACACACTCTCACACACACACACTCTCACACACACACACACACACACACAAAAAGGGGCTGGTTGTAATAACAACATGATCAACATAAATATTTTCATAGCCACAGGGAGAGAAGACTGGCACGCAAAAAGAAACAGAGAGGCTTTTGTTTCAACATGTAGCGTTTTCTGCGAGAACAGTGGAAGGCAAATGGTTTTACGTTTGAAGACTGCGCCATTCCAAAAGGAATGGATTTCCTCTGAGCCTACAGGAAGCAAACAGTCTACCATAAAACGGATGGGAAGAGGGAAGAGTGAAATTTGACAGGTGGGTTGCAGGGCAGTCTCCAAGCGTGACACTTCATTTTCTGCTTGACTAAGGGACAATGATGAACCGCAGATTAGGATGAATGAGAAGGTGCTGAGAAATCTGTCTGCCACGCTTCAAAGGCTGATGTTCTGTCAAGGTTGTTGAACACACATTCCTATTTTCCCACAGAAATTGCAATCCATATCTCCTACACGACTGTAATTATGTTGCACTTAGTCATGCAAAATGAACGCTCTTGAAATGATTTCTGCATTAAATTGGATGACAAAACAAAACAAAACAAAACAAACAAAAAAAACAAATTTCTTTGTTGCATAAAGCGTGGACTGCACACATGATGTTTTGTGTCAGGGCAGTGTTCCACACATCTGGAAGCAGTCAGAAAGCACCGAAGAGGTACAAAGGGATTGAATTCATTACTGGCTGCAGAGTGAGCATAAGAGAAGCCCTCTGCCTACAAAGCACCACAGCCAACCCTTTCAAATCCGGTAACAAGAGAAAAAAGATAATGTACATGTACAGGAGAAAGGAGCCAGAGTTAAAACCACACCAAAGAGGACCTTGGAGGCATTGAATTAATGAGCATATAACTGTGTCATTTGGTGGGCTTGTATCGAACATGTTCACTTTGGTTTGAACAAGTGGACATCAAAGCCATTACATTGAACATGTTGCCATTATGCCCCTTCCTCTTGGGGTGGGTGGAAACAAAGTTCAGTTCTCCAAAGCAAACTTAAATTGTCAGACTCTATAACACAGAAACCTACAGGTACCTGTTCAGACTGAGCCAACATCCCATATAAGTGGTCCCTTAACAGTTGATGATGTAGCCACAGCCGGATGACTCAGACTGCAGAAAGTCTGTTTATTTCAGTCACCCTGTTACATGATTTACAGCCGTCAGGATGTCTAGCTGAATTATCTAAACCAAATATGCGATATCAGTCCAAGTCTTTATTCACCCCAGATGTGCTGACTAAACCCGATGAAATTCTGTAGGCACGTTTTGAAAGAGAGTTGCTTTCATATGACTGAGATACTGTAAGAACTCAAAAAAAACCAACAAAAAACCCCCCCCAAATCAGATCTAAGAAAGTGAAGCCCGGTCAATCATTGACCAACGTCTTGAACATCAGGTGAGGGCTCAATACCAGGGGTGTGACGTTACATTTGTTCTGCCCAAATTGTTCAGTGCAGGTTCTTCGGCTCGATACTCCCTGTGAACCAAATGAATTACTGGTGCATTAGGCAAATAACTTTTAAGGGCCAATGCATGGTTCCTGCACTCCCCCCTTAAACTGTGAACTTCACAGCACCAGCAACGGAGGGTCTATGGTCCAGAATTTAAAATAAACTAGGTCTGCGACTAAGAGAAACTTTTAATAGCAATTAATCTCTCAACTATGCTTTCATTTCACAGACTATTTGTATAATCCGTTAATGTCAAAAATGTTTTAAAGATCCTAATCACAATTAATTGCTGACCAAGCTGACATCTTTTGCTTGTTTTGTTTAGCCAACATTCTAAAACCCAAAATAAATATGTAATATCCAATAATATCCAAACAGAGAAAACCAAATACAAAGGAAAATATTTGGCATTTTTGCTTGACGAAGAACCTAAACATTTGGTCATAAAAGGTGTGGTTGACTTCATTTCTGTTGATCAGCTTATCAATTAATCAAAAAACGTTTCAGCATTTGCTGGATCACTTACTGTTAAGAAACAGTTATCTTTGTTCCTCCAGGGAAACTTTTTGGCATTTTTTTTTTTTTTTGGAGCATGATTTTTCACTCTCTAAACTTTGGCTTTCAAATCCTGGTCTTCAACAATATTGGATTTTACCCAGTGGAAGCTCTTCTATCTTTCCAGTCCCCCCTTCCACACCCTTCCACGACTTCTTCGCTAGTAATTTGAAAAGGGACTTCGCCAACGTAACAGAGAGACGTACACTAACTGCTCCTGATGAGGCTCACACAAGCACCCACTCCAGTCAGGTCAAGCCACACAGGCAAGCAGGGAGATTCCTAACTGCTAGCACAGAGAGTGCTCAGTCATGCACGGCGACATTTTTATGGCTACGCATAATGTCATTGCGAGAGAGGGACTTCTTCACTGCAAGGGAGGCTGCTTAACTATATTTGAAGTGACAGGGCAAGGGATTTGTTTCGACACCAAGTATCAACACCCATCTAATCCTGTAGATGCAGACCTTAATTCGATGTAACAAAGCTGATGGAGGGGTTATGCCTGCGTTATTCTGCATTTGATACACTACACAGGCTTACGGTAGCAAAGTGATCGGAGTGAATGAATGTGTGTCTTACAGGTAAAGACTCTTAGTCCCGGTTTTATGAGATTTGTCAACAACTGCTCATATTTACCAGCAAATGATATTAATGATAATTAACCAACAGTCCCACTAATAGTCTAAAATCCAAAGACATTCAATTTAAAATGATACAAAACAGAGAAAAATCAGCAAAATCTCAAATGTCAGAATCTGGATCCAGAAAATTTTTGGTGTTTTTAATTGTTATTAATTATTATTGATGAATAATTAATAATTAATTGTGAAGATGATTTCAAATGATTTTTTTTCAATTGTTTCACTAATCGATTAATCGACTGATCATTTGTCTCAGATTGGTTAGTGGAGCTCCTCTATCTATTTCTGGCCACAGGAAGTAGTGTGATGTGTCAAGAGGAAATGATATGATTAGGAAAAACAGGGATGTTTGTCTATGAAGCATGCTGCACAGGAAATCTGTCCAGCACTCAGATTTGTGTCGACAGCGGATATGAGAAACTAAATCGAAATTTCTGCCCTAAAAATCACAAATCAGCTCTCTATTTATGCGTAAAGCCCCCTCATCCCTAGAATTCTTGTACATCTACCACCAGAAAACTACACCCAGATTCAGATTCCTCTGTCTTTTATTCTTTCGAACTAAAAAAAAAAAAAAACAAGAAACAATCAAACGTCTGATTAGCTCATGTAATAAATAGGAGAAAGTTTTCTGGAGGCTCTGGCCAGGCGCCCAGTGTGTTTCCCCTAATTTGCAGTAGTTAGTCTTGAGCGTTTTCCAAAACCTGTTAGTCACCAGTGACCCCTTCCACCCCATCTCCCTTATCAGCGCTTAGCACACATGGAGGAGTGTGGGTTCTGGGAGGACGTGAAGGTCCTTTCTCAACGTAACGCCTTGATGGCTTTTATCTAGCGAACAGTGTCCTCAACCTCCAGCCTGGCTTCAGAGTAGAATAATATACATTACTGCCTGCCGGTGGAAGCGGGTATCTCCACTGCCACATTGTGGCTGTTTTGGCATCGCTGGCACTCAACCCAGGAGGAAACGCAAGGGATGTATGAGGCTGAAATTAGAAAGCTGGAAGACATAATAAAACGCTCCCATCCTTGGACAAAAATAGCACCTGGCTAACTCTGCCTTTTGTCTAAATTTGAGAGGCTGTGACAAGATGGCGGCTCAATCAGATCATCTGTCAGGGTGCAGCCTCTCTTTAATCACCAACACACACACAAAAAAAAAAGTCACACCTGACAAGCTTTTCACTCCAACTTAGATTGCTTTGGCAGACTCTGACAAGAGAGTAGTCAACAGGATGGGTTTCCGTTTTGTGTCATTTCCAGTAATACAGTATCTGCCCAGTGTTGCAGTGAAACTCCTCAACAGGCAGCCAAAGCCATTCAGTGCACATTTGTAGCCCTAATTAACTGTCCCTTGTGTCTTTCAAGGTGACCTTTGGCCCCCTGGCAACAGCAGAGGATTAGAACAAAAAGGCCTAAAGCACCGAGGGGGCAAATGATCACGATTCAGAGGTCAGGCGATGATTCATCATTCTGTTGTCTGCCGTCCCCTCCGCAAATACTGCCAACATTTCCTCCTAATCATATTAGTCATGCTCTCTACTCACATGTCAGCCAGACACAGTATTCGAGCAGCCCCCCGATTGCAGCGGCGCGATTCACAGCGCCAACAAATGAGAGAAAAATAATGATTATTTAAAAAAAAATGCAGCCGAGCAGATGCACACGGTGTATACGCGCTGAAGTGGCCCTTGACAGATGAGGCTATTGTGAAGCCAGCGTCCTTGAGCACAATATAGGCAGTTTGGCGGAGGGAGCACGTCTGCCTCGGGGCACGACTAAACGCCGACACGCTCACTCTTTTCAACTTCCCGGCGACGGGAAAGGTGAGGGTCGGCCACGCCGAGAGGCGGACGATGCTTTTGTGTGCGCACGAATGGGGAGAAGGCGTGGAGCAAAAGCGCTCATAGTCGGCCGCGGAGAGAGAAGCAAACTCCCCTCACCTCTTTGCATTCACGCCGGCACCCCGACTGATCGCTTTCCGCTCTTTCCGTCCCCGGGGAGGCTCCTCCGCACGCACGCCGACTCCGGCGGACGATTTCCTGGCAAACTTCGCCGCAACATCGCGGCCGCGCTCAGGGGGCGACGGGGAGGACTTGCCGTCCTCCTCCTCCTCCTCTCCAACTTCTTTCAACAGCGGGTCGTCCGCGGCGTTGCCCCCCAAAAAGTACAAAAGTAGGAAAACTCCGAAACACACGGCGATCACAACTACTTTGCAGTGGATCCGCATGGTGAGAGCGACGTGTTGCGGGCGGGGGAGGCAGACGGAACTCCGCTCATGTCTGCGGCCGCGGGCGAGCGACCCGAGTTGACATTTTCTCGCCGTTCCCCGCTCGCATTTTTCTGCAGATGATGATGATGATGGAGAGCGGAGAGGAGCTTTCCATCGTCCATGAAGGATTACACGGGGGGAGGCGTGGCCTCTACCGCGTTACCGTAATGACGGCACTATTAACGCGCGATTATATTTGAACAACACCGGGATGATTCAAATGTGTCTGGTTTATTTCATCTGTTCTGATCATTTTCACAAGGACTTCCGTTGCGCTCTCAAATATCTTCTAAAAAATCATTAAACGTTTACTAGAATATTTTGTAAAGAAACTTAATAGAAATACAATAAATATCACTTTCCTTTAAAAACCAACACTAATCACTGAAATGGACTGTAATGGCAGTACAATTTAAAGCCCCCCATGCCACCGTTTTGCTGATCAAGTGACCACAAAGAATTGTAGAGTTGTATGATTTCTTTCATCAAGTCCATTGTAAAACTTTAGAAGATAAACTGGCTTTGAAAGCATCCTGATGGCCTCTTTTATTGGCTTTCCAAAGCGACATCTTGGCTATACCTTCAGTTTTTTATAATAACTCTTTACCCTTTCACTTTTTGCATTTAGAAATCGTAACTTGGAGTTTCTCTAAGCACGTTTTAAGAACTCCGTTATTTCGGTTTTGTGCTTATGTGACGACGAATTCTTGACTTAATGTGTTTGCCACATTGAAAAACTGTCTACTTTTCACAAAGCATGTGAAGGAAAGGGGCTAATAGGGCATAGGGTGGCTTAATTTGGCCATGTCTACTGCATTATAGTATGTGTGTTTCAATTTTTCTAACTGAATGTTAGAACTGCTCTTGATTTAGCTCCACTTTTATCATATCCTATCTTATATTAGGGGTGAAATGAGTTGATTAATTGAGTAGTCAAAAAAACGAGTCAGCAACATCTATCATTTCAGTCATTTTTTTTTTTAAAGGAAAATACCAAACATTCCCTTGTCTCCAGTTTCTAGACTGGGAGGAATTGCAGCTTTTCTCTCTTTTACATATACAATTGAAAACTGAATACCTTTGGGTCTTGAACTGTTGGTCAGTCAACAAGATATTTGAAGGCATCACCATTTTGCGTGGGAAATTGTGATGGGTGCTTTTCACTAGCCTCTTACATTTTATAGGCCCAACGAATAACTGATTAATAGAGAAAATTGTTAACGGATTCACTGAGACTAAATATAACCATTAGTTGCAGCCCCACATCTTATCATATCATATCACATCCCATCGACACGCGCTGGAATTTCCGTACAAAGTGAATTTTCATAGAACATCTTACTGCCCGTTTTGCATATCTACTACGGTAAAACATGGACGCAACAGTAAAGAGCGGATCGTGTGGTTTGTTGGTATAACTCAGTGTTGGTCTGGTGAGTATATATTCCTGGTAAGCGTATTCAAGTGTGCCGTGTTTCTTTTACCATCACCCAGGTGATTTAAACTGCCAGTTTCGACTGCTCGCACTGAAGAAAAGTAGCGTTGAGTAGCGGTAGGTTGTGTCTGCTGGCTAGCAATGCGGCTGTGCTGTTAGCCGAAACACACGGGGAGAACCAATCATGTGTTAGCTTACTTCACAAGCTAGTAGCGAGGTAGCCATAAAACGAAACTTTAAAAACACCCGTTAAATCGATGTGGCATATACCACATCGACAGATGTGTTCGCTTTATAGATTCACACGTAATACCGTTTGATTTTTAGGGGTCTGTCGTTAAAATTGGAATGCTTGTAGGCCAATAAACAACCCTGCACTTCAAAAAAATTTAGACCTTGAGGATTTTTATGCATGGTAAGTCCACACATTCACTGAAATATCTACACAAGATCCCTGTAAATGAATGATAATGAATATTTTTTGAAGAAATTGATTGCGTCTTGGAAAATGAGGATTATGCCGGAATTAATTACAGGCCTTTATAATTGGTAAAACTGGTTTGGTGATGTTTTGAGAAATACACACGTTTGTCAATGAAGGACCCCTTTTTAAATGCCCAAATTTTGCAATGTAATTTGGTGTGAAGATCTTTGTAAACAAGAAACAATGGCAGGAACGCTACAAGCTAATTTCATGCCAAAGTAAAGGCACGTTTTGTAACATGCTGCAGTAGGAAACGAGTCGTTATGTGTGACACAAGCTTTGTTTTTGTTCTCACCATCAGTGTTGTACATGTGGGCTGCTGCTTCTGGACACATGTGATCAACAACAACATTTAATAGAGTCAGCCACAAGGTGGCATGCTATAGTCAGGTGGGCCTTGATTCATTTTAACTGCCTGGCAGACTGCTGTGGAATGTAATCCTATACAGACTAACTGGAACTTAAATTTCTTCCCATCACCGACTCTACAGGTCTGTTTCACATCAATATTCATAATGATAACTCCTGCCTTTGACCTGAGCCAAGATCCCGAGTACTTGATCTTCAGCATCCGTGTGCCCTACACCAGAACATCGGAGTTTGACCTTTATATTGATGGAAGAGATTTCAAGTTCTATGCCAAGCCCTACTTTCTTAGGTGAGTTAACCAATACACATGAATTGATGTAACTGTATGTCTTTGTTTAGACCTAGCTTGGATGAAAGAGGGCATGATGGAGGCAGTTATTTAATGGGCTTTTTAAGTAGCACCATCTATCTTAGACTTGAATTTCAAGCCACTTATTTTCTGACCTTGCCGCTTGTCTCAGTATCAGTAGATAAAAAGGACGGATCAAACAAATGGGATGTTGGTCTTTGCTTTTATGAACTGTCACCATCTATGTTTTTATACATTATTTCCAGATTAACTCTTCCTGGAAGAATAGTGGAGGATGGGAGAGAAAAGGCCAAATTTGACATTGATAAAGGTAAGTCACATTATTATATGATGACAATATTTATACAGGCAGTAAAGCACTATGACTTATTAGACTAGTTTAATGGTGATATTACATAGCAAAATGCCTGTTGACATATTTCACTAAAGGCACTAACGGTTTTACTAATGTGAGCCCAATTTTTGCAATATTGCGGCTTCTATTTAGCAATCTACATAAAGTTAGGTACACCAGTATTTGGACATTGACACCATTTTCGTAATTTTTCCCCTGTATACCACCACAATGGATCTGAAATAAAGCCATCAAGATGTGATTGAAGTGTAGACTTTCAGCCTTAATTCAAGGGGTTTAAGAAAAATAATGCATTAAAAGTTAAGGAATTACAGCTATTTTTATGCATGGTCCCTCATTTTCAGAGGCTAAAAAGTAATTGGACAAACCAATATCATTATAAATATAAGGATTATTTTTAATACTTGAATTAAAATCCTTTCTAGTCAATGAGGGCCTGAAGTCTGGAACCCATGGATATAAACAAATGCTGAGTTTCCTCCCTTGAGAGGCTTTGCCAGGTCTTTACTGCAGCTGCCTTCAGTTGCTGCGTGTTTGTGGGTCTTTCTGCCCTCAGTTTTGTCTTCAGTAAGTGAAAAACATGCTCAGTTGGGTTGAGGTCAGGTGACTGACTTGGCCATTTAAGAATATTCCATTTCTTTGCCTCGAGAAGCTCTTGGGTTGCTTTGCAGTATGTTTTGGGTCATTATCCATCTATACTGTGAAGCACTGTCAATAAACGATCGCATTATCAATAAACACCAGAGACCCAGTTCCATTGGCAGCCATACATGCCCATAACACCGCCACCACCATGTTTCTCAGATGATGTGGTTTGCTTTGGATCATGAGCCGTTCCTTTCCCTCTTCATACTCTTCTCTTCCCATCATTCTGGTACAAGTTAATCTTGGTTTCATCTTTCTAAATAATGTTGCTCCAGAACTGAGCAGGCTTTTTTTTAGATGTTTTCTGGCAAATTCTAACCTGGCGTTTCTTTGCTTGTGTGTTACCAGTAGTTTGCAGCTTGTGGTAAAGCCTCTGTATTTAAATTCATGAAGGAATCTCTTGATTGTAGACTTGGACAATGGTACGCCTACCTCCTCAAGAGTGTTATTAACCTGGCTAGATATTGTGAAGGGTTTTTCTTCACCAAGAATTCTGCGATCATCCACTTTAGTTCTCTTCCATGGTCTTCCAGGTCTTTTGGTGTTGCTGAGCTCGCCAGTGCAGTACTTCTTTTTAAGAATGTACCAAATTGTTGATAAGGCCACTCCTAAGGTTTCTGCTATCTGTCTGATGGGTTTGTTTTGTTTTTTCAACCTAACGATGGTATCTTTCACTTGCATTGACATCTCTTTGGACCACATATTGAGAGTTGCCATGAACAGCTACCAAATGCAAATTTGTTGCTTGGAATCAACTCCAGACCTTTTTGTCTGCTTAATTTGTCATGAAATAAGGAGTGAGCAGGCCACACCTGGCCATGAAACTGATTGTCAGCCAATTACTTTTGAGCTTTTAAAAATGAGGGACTATGCATAAGATAGTTGTAATTAAAATAAAGTAGTAAAAATAAATGGTTGATGGGATATTTTTGTTAAACCCCCTTGAATTAAAGCTGAAAGTCTACACTTCAAGCACATCTTGATTGCCTTGTTTCAAATCCATTGTGGTGGTGTACGGTGGCAAAATTACAAAAATTGTTTCAATGTACAAATACTTATGTACCTAACTGTATGAACATGTACACAATTTGGAATGATAATTTTTCATCCACAAATTAACAACATTGCCCAAAAGTATGAAATATCAGAGATGATGATATCAGAGATGCTCTGAGAGGCAAGTAAACAATATCCCCTTTGAAACAAAGATCCGGCTATATTGCCGTTAAGAAGTACGCTGGCTTCGCTTGCTTATGCTCAACCCAACAAAGCCGGGACAGAGTGGGATTTGAGATAATATGCTGGCATTCCCTAATCAGAGGCGTGACGTGTAACACAAAAGTGTTGGTGTCTGTCCCGTCATGCCGGCTCTCCATTTTACACAGATGTCAATTCGGCTCTGTGGCCACCTCCGCTGCCAGCTTAATGCCGGAACGATGCCCCCCCCCCCAATTCCATGTTCGTACCTTTTTATACAGAATGATGAGGCGGAATAAAAGTGCAACATTCCCACCTTGAACAGGCTGTATAAAAGGGGCTAATTCACAAATTCTATTGAAGGGTCTGATACCTTCCTCCATGTGTTAATTAACATAATGACTCAATAACAGGTAAAAGCTGTTTTCCCGGATATGTATGTTCTTAAAAATAGTTGTTTATCTCCTTTCGTGAAAATCTGCTGACCTTTCTTTGAGCAGGGGAAAAAAACATTTTACCAGGATCTTATTTTGAAGTTTTTACAAATGATATGTCAGCATACTGAGTTATTTATATATATATATATATATATATATATATATATATATATATATATATATATATATATATACACACACACACGCAACCCACAAAAATCCTGAACAGGATTATGTTTCAGTACCATTTATTTAAGGTACGTAAACAGTATTATACTATGCATTTAGAAAGTCTTCAGACCCCTTCACTTTATTCACATTTTGTTATGTTGCAGCCTTATGCTAAAATATTTAAATACATTTTTTTCATCAATTTATACTCAATACCCCGTAATGACAAAGCCAAAACACAATTTTGGAAAATTTTGCAAATTTATTAAAAAGGAAAACCCGAATATCACAATGACATAAGTATTCAGACCCTTTAGTCAGTACTGACTTGAAGCACCTTTGGCAGCGATTACAGCTTGGAGTCTTTTTGGGTATGACTCAACAAGCTTTGCAGACCTGGATTTGGGGATTTTCTGCCATTCCACTCTGCAGATCCTCTCAAGCTCTGTCATGTTGGATAGTGGCCATCAGTGGACAGCCATTATCAAGTCTCTCCAGAGATGTTCGATTGGGTTCAAGTCAGGGCTCTGGCTGGGCCACTCGGGTCATTGTCCTGTGGGAAGGTGAACCTTCGGCCCAGTCTTAGGTCCTGAGCACTCTGGACCAGGTTTTCATGAAGGATATCCTTGTACTTTGCTCCATTCAGCTCTCCGTCAACCCTGACCAGTCTCCGTGTCTCCCACCCCCTGGTGTAAGCGGTGCCTGGTTTCCTCCTGACATGACATTTAGAATTGAGGCCAAACAGTTCCATCTTGGTTTCATCAGACTAGAGAATCTTGTTTCACACAGTCTGAGTCCTTTCACTGCTTTTTTGCAAACTCAAAGTGGGCTTTTATGTGACTTTCACTGGAAAGGCTTCCATCTGGCCACTCTGCCATAAAGCTCAGATTGGTGGAGTCCTGCAGTGATGGTTGTCCTTCTAGAAAATTTTCCCATCTCCACACAGGATCTGTGGAGCTCAGCCTGAGTGACCATCAGGTTCTTGGTCACCTCCCTTACGAAAACATCTCAAAGATGTTCAAGAGAAATGGGAGGCACCTGAACTAAATCTCAAGTGTCATAGCCAAAGGTGTGAAAACTTATCTCAATGTGATATTTCAGTTTTTCCTTTTAATTAACCTTGAAAAATGTCTAAAAATCTGTTTTGGCTTTGTCATTATGGGGTATTGAGTTTAGATTGATGAGCGAAATTAATTTAAATATTTTAGCATAAGGCTGCAATGTAACAAAATGTGAAAAAAGTGAAAGGGTCTGACTAATTTCTGAATGCACTGTAGTTAGAGACTCCAGATGGTGGTAAATTGTTTAAAGTGTAACTTTTTCTTTTTAGCATTTTCAGCTTCATAAGAAAGTTTGACAGTGAAAATACAGACACAAGGGGGGGGGGGGTACGGCATGCAACAAAGGTCCCTGGGCAGAACTGAACAGGGTCAAAGTTATGATATGCGTCGAGGAGGCGCATTAGTGTTAGGACTCGGGTATGTGTGAATGTGGCCTATAACTGGGATGTCTCAGGCGGACGGCAGGTGTGTGATTTGCATATGGTATGTTATTTTTAGAGAAAGATGCTTTCAAGTTATTAAATAATTGCCAGTTTTTAAAGCATTAGAAAACCAGCTTTGACAGCATTTTATGCGAACAACCCAGACAGATTTGGTAAAAATTAGAATGTATACCTATTGACATCGTTGCATAGCAAATCTCAATACCATGGCCTGATTGAAAAACATGGCTGTGCTTGCTTATCATTGCATTACTGACCAGTCTCACTATAACAAGACCCTGAAGCATGGTTCTAATAGCAGACAGTGATTGATCCCCGGGGTGTCTTTAGTTTGTACTTCAGTCAATCAGCCAGGGTAAATTAACCTACTGATCATGTTATTCCATCCTATTTAAAGAGCCACTGGAACCATCTGTAATGTCATAATGATTACAGCCTGCAGGCTGCCTGTAATATCTCTTTTCACAGTGACAGTGACAGGGAGCTCTTACAGGATTTTCTTTTAAATGTATAACAAGCAAGTGAAACATGATAATGATTATTGGCATGATGTTCACTAATGTTTTTACACTACTTTCTGTCTCTCTGATCTGTCTTTGACTTTCTGTTGCACATAATCAGTTGTAATGAAGTTGTCTTTATGGAGACGTCTGCCTTATGGACTCTGACACCTCGTTTCCCGTCTGTCAGCATGGCCCCAGTTAACATGCTGTGTCTAAATAAGCCTGTAACATCTGCTAATAAAGCTCCACTAATGAGTGTCCTTGTTTAGACTTGTAATGAGCAATCATTAAGATCCCTCTTTCAGGCTCTCCGTTCTGCAAGGCCTGCAACTCAAGCAATTAGTCAGCTTCTATCGTAAAGCGTTTGTAAGCTTTAACACTTGGGTGCATTGAAATTTTATGAGGTCTTTAGGCGACCATCAGATTATCTCTGTGGTGTAGGCAAATCATTCTTATTCATCAGTCAAGTATCGCCTATTCAGTTTTAGTAGCAGTTTGTAAAGCATCTACTTAATTTTGAAGTATTGCATGTGCAGGTGGCCTGATTTATCTTCTGTTGCTTGTTATAAAGAGATACTTTCAAATTCAAATGTGTGATCATCAAAAAGTCATCAATCAACATTTTTTTTTTTTTCCCTAAGGATTTAAATGAGTAGTTTAGTAAAGTGTGTAATCAGTCAATGGCTTAATAGTCTGTTATGTATTTCTAATCTTCTCTCACGCTATGAAACATGACAATGAGATCTTTGACCTTATCATGTCATATATCAGTTTAAAAAGAGCATTTAGTCTTTTCTTTGATTCAAACAACCTCTCAACCTTCTGAAGAGAAATTTATTAGCATTTTATGTGGGGGAAAAAAAAATCAAATATATTGCTGGGTCAAAACTAATGCCTTTTTCATTACCCATTTATGTTTTTATTTAGATTTAATGAATTTTTCTAGTATAAATTTTCAAAACTAAATATAAAATCTTATTTCAATTTACCAGAGCCTACTGTCATGTTTAAAAATAGCTTCTTTTTTTTTTTTTTTATCCCCAGTCACAAAAAATAGTACTGCTCAGTTTATGGTTTAATAGTCTCATTTGAGACTATAAAACTGTAAATTACCTTTTAAAAAAGAAAATTAAATATATCAGTTACCAAAATTCAAACAGTGACTGATTTTATAGTCAGACATTTAATTGTTTCAACACAAGAAATATACTGTGTACATCGTATCTGCAGGTCTAAAATCAAAGTTTTAGAAAGCACTGGATTTAGTTTCCTCAAAAAAATGCCTCAGGGGGTATTAAAAAGTCTTTCATTTCCTAGAAACCTTGGGTATTTTCTTTTACCTGCAGTAGTCAATAACGTTAGTTATAAAATGTTTTTGTATGTAATTGTCGGCCGTATGGAAATGTCACACTCTTATAAACTGAAAGTAGGATTGTTGTGACAATGGATCTCGCTGGAGGAGGCTGTTCATTCCTTTTCTGTGGCGTTTCAGTCCGCACCATCAGACCTGTAGCAATCATTGTCACTACTACCTAGCTACAGTAGCTAGGAAGATCATTGTCTCATAATTCTTCTTCATTCCTCATAAGTCTAAAATTTAACTTGATGAACAATGCAGAAACCCCAATGTATATTAAATAACAGGTACAAGAATGAGTGAAGTTATTAAACAGGAGATCTGTAATGGTTAAAAACCATCCGTTCATGTCCTCTCATGCTGTAGGTCTTTTCACCCTGCGGATGCCTAAGGAGACAGCTGGGGAGCACTTCGAAGGACTTCAGATGCTGACAAGTCTCCTCGCCCCAAAAGGCTCCCGTTCAGCAAAACCATTGGTAGAGGATTTGAGCACAGGTGATTTAATTTTATACACTGCTTTAACTTGTTTATTAACTGATAATCACTCATTCGGAATGTATAGATAGAAAAAATAACATGGAATTTTGCAGTATTCATCTAACACCAACCATAACTTAACATTTTAAAAGGATGCAGTGAAAGCATAGGAGATGATGAGGAGGAAGATGAAGATTTTGACTGGCAGGTTGAGCAAGAGGTGTACATGGAGAGCTCTGAGGAGGAGCTGAGAGCCCTCCAGAAATATGGCTTTGGCAATCAGAGGTCTGGAGTGTTTGCCAGATTACAGGTAAGAGCCGTGGATAAAGAGTCTTCCCTGAACTCTGAAATACTCACATACTTTATGAATGTGATTAGACAGAGCTGCCGAATATAACATTTTGAATCATACAAATAAAGTTTACAGACACTTTAACTTTTTTCACATTTTATGATGTTGAAGCCTCGTGCTAAAATAATTTAGATTTTTTTTTCCCTCATCAATCTGCGGTCAATACCCCATAATGACGAAGCCAAAACAGATTTTCTGAAGTTTTGCAAACTTATTAAAAAGGTAATAAACCGAAATATCACATTGAGATAAGTATTCAGACGCTTTGCTATTACACTTGAAATTTAGCTCAGGTTCCTCCCGTTTCTCTTGATCATCTTTGGGATGTTTCAGCACCTTGACTGGAGTCCATCTGTGATGAGTTAAATTGATTGGACATGATTTGGAAAGACACACACCTGTCTATATAAGGTCTCAAAGCTGACAATACATATCAGAGCAAAAAGCAGAGAAAGGACTCTCAGACTGTGAGAAACAAGATTCTCTGGTCTGACTGTTTGGCCTCATTTCTAAGTGTCATGTCTGGAGGAAACCAGGCACCGCTCATCACCTGCCAAATATCAATGACCCTAAGCACACTGCAAAAACAATGCAAGAATGGCTGAGGGACAATTGACTGTCCTCGAGTGGCCCAGCCAGAGCCCTGACTTGAACCCAATCGAACAGGTCTCTGGAGAGACCTGAAAATGGCTGTCCACTGACGGCCCCCATCCAACCCGACAGAGCTTGAGAGGATCTGCAGAGAAGAATGGCAGAAAATCCCCAAATCCAGGTCTGCAAAGCTTGTTGAGTCATACCCAAAAAGACTCCTGGCTGTAATCGCTGCCCAAGGTGCTTTAAGTAAGTACAGAATCTGAATGTGATATTTCAGTTGGGTTTTTTTTGTTTTATTTTGGGTTTTTTTAATACATTTGCAAAAATATCTAAAAACCTGTTATCACTTTGTCATTATGGGGTATTGAGGGTAGATTGAAGGGAAAAAATGAATTTCAGTTATTTTAGCATAAGGCTGCAACATAACAAATATGAAACCAGTGAAGGGGTCTGAAGACTGTCTGACTTCACTGTATATGACACCAAAAATCCTCAAATTCTGTGAATGTCCTGACAGGAGGAACTCAGTGATGTGATTGATATCAAGAACCCAGAGGGAATGGCTGCAGCAGAGAGGAGGCAGGGAAGGCTGGAAGCAGAGGCCTCTGCGTTTTCACCTGACCACTACCTGTGAGTTTATCAAAGAAAAAACGTCTAGCACTGCTTAATGTAGCTTTTTTTCTGGGCAATTTTTTTTCAGCTGACATCATGTACCATTGCAGGGCTGATTTGTTTGAGGATGATGAAATAAAGGGACTGCTGAAATTTAAACCATGGTGGACAAAGCTGAGTCCTTCCACAGAGCAGGAGGGAGAAGTCGGTGAGTTGACGTTATCCCGTCATAATCTCTAAAAATGTGGTCTGTAGACTGTTTCATCTGAATTGTGTTGTTAGAATCAATCTCACGTTTGGCCCCCTGAAAAAAAAAAGTAACATGATTATCTCTCTTTCCAGTGCACAGTCAAATGATATACCAAAAAAACCAAATGCAGAAAAAATATATATATCTATATAGATAGATATATATATTGAAATAATATAATGTGTGTGCGAGTGTACATATATATAAAGGTATCAAGTTCCCTTTCTGCAGAAAAATGGTACCTGTCACAGATACATTATTACATACAGTATTACATAATTAAATTGTTATTACTGATGCATTAATTTATAAGCAGCAATCTACTGTTGTAGCTGTTAGAGCTAGAGCTAGTTTAATTTACTTCATATGAAGCTTGGTAGTTCAGGTCAGGGGTCAGCCCCCTCCAAAGAGTTGCCAGATCAATTTGAGAGGTCATGAGATAATTAATTGCACAGAAATGAAGAAAAAAACAAGTTCTGCAACATAAATCCATATTTAGTTTTTTCGTACTTCTCTCTGATCTTAAAGTGAAAATCGCTCTTTAGTGGAGCTGCACACAACTCATAGACATCTGCGTCAAGGGGCCCGAACTAGACTGTTTTTTGTCATTTATCACAAGTAAAAAAGTTTGGAAACTGCTGATTTCATCTTTTATAAATGTACTTGCATTTGGTAAGATTTTATCATCTTACCATATGCCTCCGTAATGTAAAATCATACAAAGTCTTAATCTGAAAAGTAACCACAAACTATAGCTGTCAAATAAATATACTGGAGTAAAAAGGACAAAATTTCCTTTTGAGATGTGGTTAAGTAGAATTACACAGTAGTTTAAATAGAAATACTCTAGTACAGTTCTAGTACTTTTCTATTTTTTGTGTGTGCTTTGTCAAACTCAGTTTTCACCCTTATGCTTAATGATTAGAACAATCTTACACATATCCTATCACATATCACATGTTAATTAATGTGGATGATTTCACTTGTCCAAGCAATTAAAAGTAACCAACAAAGTAGTGACTGAGGGCTACCAGAAGGTGGCATGAAGCTGCAAAAATTGAGATGGCAGTCATACATGTTTCTTATTTGACCAAATTAAAATACTCATGTTGACTACTTCATTAGTCCAAGTTTACCATTCCAAAACGTCCACTAATAGAATTATGAATAGAAAAACTGTATATGCAGAGATCCAAACAGGAATCTGTTGGCTGGGCTTTATGTCTGCCAGGCACTGACATTGTTCTCTGACAGTATATTAATCCCTAAAGGACACACGAGTCTTTTTACTGCCCCGTTCCAGAGGAAGGTCAGAGCTCAGCTAGTCGGCTAGAGCTCCATTCCCTGCCAAACGGCCTCAGGGCTCTTCAACAGGAAAGACACTTGCCATTATGAGAGATTGAACTTGGACCTTCCCTAATCACCACATCTCTCTGGTGCCTGTCGACCAATTTAAACAACCACGACTGCTGAGTTAGAATGTGACAACTCAAAAAAGGCCAGTATTTCTACCATCTTGCATTTGCAGTAATTTATTCCCCCAAATTTAGGTTTTCTTTCTGCAATCCTTTCCAATCTCTTTCAAAGCAACGGCTCATTTACTTAGATTGAGACATGCTGCTTTTTGGCTGGAGCCTCCTAGCTTCATTTCTCTGTTCAGCCTCTTGTATAGGAGCGATAGCTTGTGAAGCCTCAGCACTGCGAGAGACTATTTAATTGTGCCATCCAGCTCCTCTAACAGCCTGCTAATTCCAGCACTTACACTGTTTAAGCGGGCACATGGCTCACAGCCATAGCTTATGTGTAGTGTGTGGGTGCTGTATGCTTGAGAGAGGATTTAGATTAAACAGATAGCATTATCACAGGAGGGAGTGCTGCCGGCCGCGTTTCCACCAGCGCGAGGGCCCGATCACTGACGAGCAGCCATCAGTCAGAAATGCAAAGGCCATTAGCTGCACTCTGAGTTTTGCCTCCGAAGAACATTACAGTTCCCTGTATCCCCGCCGGCTCCCTCGCCTCATTCTGCATTCTAAGACAGAGTGCCTCAGTCGGGAGCCCAGGCGTAGATAAATGGGCCGAATTAAACTTAATGGCTTGATTGACAGGTGGAATAGCATTAGCCTCAGCTGAGCGTGAAGAATGGCGTCGGTCAGGAGATTTGAGCAGCTTGCCATCAAATCTTGAAAGCGCGCTTGTGATTTTAACTGTTTGCCATATATTTAAAATGGAGAACTACAACTGCTCTGGGCGGGTTTTTAGACTTGTTCGCCCTCCTTCACTTCTGCTAAGTCTGATATATATGTCAGCTGACAGATGGATGTGGTCACAAGTGCTAATGAAGTAGAAACTGGCCCCTTTGTGCTCTCCAGTGTCAGGGCCAGCGCTCCGACAGGCCACAGCTGCCCACTGGAGGCCTGTATTCACACACTGGTTCAGGCTAAATGGTCCCGACAGCTCCGTCTCTCTACCTGCTGCACTCTGTTGTGGCTGAATTTAGAAATCTGACCTTTGACCAAGATATACTTCTGTTGTTGTTTTAGGCTACTAATACATTACCCAGGTTTGTACTTTGAGTAGACTTTATCATTAAATATCCCTTTAATTTGTACTTTATATGATCACAGCATGTGCATGCACAAAATGAACCATATCTGCCATCCAAGGTCATATGTTGACCTCTGGGAGCCTTTTCCAATCCTCAGCAGTATTTTGACGAAGCATATTTACTCCATGCCATCAGGCCATCTGGACCTGTAGAGAGCAGTGACGAGCCAGACTGCCTTTCCAACTGGAGGAATTAGGTCAGAAATTAATTTGCAATCAGGAGAAGTGCTCATACACTGTGTGCTAATGCTCACTAGAATTGATTGGCTCCACAGTGGAGATGAATGAATGTGGTGTTGGATAAATCTATCAGGTCAGCTCACCTCACCGAACAGCTTTGGCTGCAGAGTTAATAGAAAATATATCAACATCATGAAGCTGCTCTGTCCAACTTGCGCGGGGTTGGGTGTTCTGTTTCTATTTAGATTTTGCAAGTAGTTATTGTGAATATCAGTTTTTAATTACAAAGTCTGAGTTTGTTGTGCAACGTTTTTCTTCAGAACAAATGGTACTCGCGTGTGTGTGTGTGTGTGTGTGTGTGTGTGTGTGTGTGTGTGTGTGTGTGTGTGTGTGCGTGTGTGTGCGCGTGTGTGTGTGTGCGTGTGTGTGCGTGTGTGTGTGTGTGTGTTTTGAGAGAAATTGGGTCAACATTTTCTTGCATATCTGTTGCTTGTTACTCTCCAAATTAGTCTGTTACGTCTGTTTTTCTATTACATTTTCATCCCATCGCCCATTGTGTGTGTTTTGCATGTACTTGAAGACAAGTGTGTGCAGATATGGGTGCACAGGCGCCTTTGTCTGTATGTGTGGGTTCTGCCCAGCCGTGCTCTCCCACTGCAGCTACACCAACAAGGGACTCAGGTAGCATCTGCAGGGAGCTAAAAACTGACGTAATGCAGCGGGAATCTCCTTCCCAGCAGAGCCAAGTTCCCACTGCAGCCAGAGAGATCTCACTGAAACGCTGTGTGTGTGTGTGTGTGTGTGTGTGTGTGTGTGTGTGAGTGTGTGAGTTTGTGAGTTTGTGAGTTTGTGTATTAGTGTACTTGCTCCAGCCAATACACACCAGTGTGTCTTGCTCATCAGGGGCTCAGTGTAGGGACTCTCCTCTCCTCATGCAGAGAGAGGAATTGCTTCCAGCTGTTTTAAAAGCTGCTGGGAGAAAGAAAAAACAGTAGAGTTACAGCACGTTCCTGCAGACATTCAGTGCGCCTTTCAATGCTGAACGATGCAGGTAGCTTAAATGGGACTGAAGTCTGTTTGTGTTGCCCCATTAGGCATGCCACAGATTCCCATCAAGCAGATGTCTCTTTCAAAAGGCAACAGCTAGTGAATTTGCAAAGAGCATGGAAGCAGACGTTTTGAGGTATTTTCTTATGATGGAGCTCTGTATTTTCTTAATGCGGAGCTGTTCAGCTGTCGAACACATACAAATGAGATTGGATTTACTAATTTTGCAAATTTAATGCAGGAGTATTTAGCCTATTTTGCTTCTGCTGCTCATCAGCCTCAGTGAGGTGCCCTTCAACAAGGCACTTTGCCCCCAACTGCTCCAGAATAACAATTCATTGGCCAACAGTGGAAACGCTTTAACAATAGGAAAATGGCCAAGTCTCTTCTTCTTTTTTCCCTTTGGTCTACACAAACACACACACACACACACACACAGCTGTACATCAGAGGGAACATCTGGCAAGGTTCTCAGACTTCCTGTCATTTTAAAATTATTGCTTCTCTGGATATATCACTTATTTCCCAGGATTCCCAGGATTTGAGGAGATTTGATTTTAAAGACAGAACTGTAGATAATTAATCATAAAAATCTAAATATTTTAACCATATTTAATCTGATGTTATTCTTTCATATTCATTGGATTATGTCCCAGTTTTAAAACATGAAAGTGGTTTTAGGAATGTGTATCTTATTGCTGACCTGTGACTTTGTGGTGAGGCAGAGAAGGAAAATGCATTTCATGCATGTTTCGGTGTGTTGATTCTGCAGTTTGACAAGCTGGAGAATAGTTCCTCGATGTTAAATTGTAATGTTAAGGCTGCCATCTGTATGTGATGTCTACTTAATGCATGCTGCTCTGCCCTCTGATATTTTGGGTTGGAGCCTCCATCAAGCTTGATTGTCTGATTTAGAGCTAGACATTGGCCAGGCAGATATATTTGCTTATTGTGGATATGTCTGTACTAGTGTATATGGCGGCCGATAAGTAATAAGAGGTTGCGGTACAGAAATGCCAAAGCAGGTCTGACTTAATTTAGAAACAGTTTTACCACCACAGAGTTTTTCCAACACAGAGATTAATGGAATACAGATTTTTCAACTGTAAATGTCTAAATCATTATCTTAGTCACAATTATTAAAAAAAAAAAAAAAAAAAAGCGTAAGAGATCTTTTAGCAAGAATTTGTGAGAAATAGCAGGATCTCAGTCTCTGGCATTTAACCCTTCTTTGAAAGCTCCGTTTTCTCTGTTCAAACTAAAACAAGGCTGGTGACACAGAGAGAGAAAATGATGCATTTTCAGATTCAGTCAGCTTAGTGTGGACGTAATCTTAAAGACTTAGAACACTAAGCCCACTTTATTAAGCTGCTTTTATCCCAACAGTGTTATAATGAGACATCGTGCCTTTTATCCTGATACATGATGGTTTCAGTATGAATTTGATGGGAAAATCATTGGTTTGTATTTTTTACCTTGGGGCTGAAAAGTGTGCTTAAATGATGATGGTTTGGCAGTGCGAGTTTGGCGAGGTAGAAAGTCATATACTCCCTCTGTCTTTGCATCAGAAGCGTCTGTGCGCGCAAAGGAGTGTAAGCAACCGCCTAACCACCAACACTGCTTCTCGCACCCACTACTGGATTCTTTTGCAAGTTCACAGGGCACTTCTGTGCCTCATTCCTTTCAGGATATACCAAAGACTTGTGCTGACTTGGAATGACACATCTAACTGTAAAATCCATGTTCTCAAGCAGCCGTGTCATTCACTGACAATGACAAGGAGCAGCTGAGAAAATTCACCAACCGCTCCTACCTACTGGACAAGACGGCCAGTTACCAAGCATGGCTCAGCCTCGTGGATATCCTGCTGGCTTATTCCTATGAAGTGCGCTCTACGGAGGGAGAGCACAATGTGAGTGAGTATGTGTATGTGTGACGAGGCAACTCCTCCTGAGCAGCACTTAGCCTTGGATGACAAAGCCCTCTATCCTCAAATCCTTTAGACCCCCTTCCATTTCATTCAAAGCCTTAAGAGATTACCAGCAGATCCGAGAGCTCAGTCCAGGCCTCTTTGTGTCACTCCTCTAAGGTAGCTGCAGACAGGCAAGGTGAGCGAGGCTGATTTCATTGTTAAAGACGCTTCATAGCCTGTGTGAATGAAATACAAGAGATATTTGATACGGCAGAATGTTGAACTAAGGCCCAGCTATGAAAACAAAATATATCAAATGTAAACATTTTAATTTCCATTTGGGATATTATAATCTGGAGTGAGTCCAGAGCATGTCCCCCACTTTATTTAAATATATAGCCTGTTTTATATTGTAAAAAGACATCTGAGCAGCTGCTCTCCATGCCTTTGTCCATGCAGAATTTATTGTGCTGTGCTGCCTGTTCTTCTAGTATTTCCTGTCTGCTGCTGTTGTGATGATGAGTGGTTCCCTCCTTCCCTGCAGGTGGAGTCACCGTGGACAATCAGAAAACTCAGCGGGACTCTCTGCTGGCTGGAGGTGAGTCAGTTATTGCACAAGGAAAAAAGATTTATTTGCAGTGAATGATTTACTCTCAAATACTCAGTGTTAATTAAATAGGGACAAAGCACATAATTAAACATTACTGTAAATGAGCCAGGCTCATTGTCATCTTTAGTTCCTGGGTAGATGTCACCGGACGCCCTAGTTCTTTTCCTTAATTCATGACACACGGGGGGTTTACTAAGCCTGTCGCAAATCACCGTCAAGGGCACAAAAATTTGCGTCAGTTCATCTGAATTGGATAAATAAGATCTGAGGCTGGGCTGTTTTGAGACTTGTTTGGAAAGTTATAGAGTGCCGAAGAAAGTGTTTTCTTCCCTGGTTTAAGAGAAAACACTTTTGTAACTGCGTGTGTGTATTCACCCCACAAGAAGCCTACATATGAGGAAATATTACATAGCCTGATTTAGTCAGCTCAACAAAAAAACTTTTATAATGAAATAACAACCTACTTAATAACTGGCTGCTTCAATCGGATCACGCTGGTCTGGGGCTGCTGTGAGCCATTAAAAGTCAGGAAACAGAAAGGTAAAGTTGTGTTAAAATATAACTGATTGTTTCATTGCTGCTCTTTTGTCTTGAGTTATGGTGCTGAGCAAAGGGCTCCAATAAAGTTACTTTATACTGCATCTTTTAATTTGTGTTTCTCTCTCACTTTGTCTCTCTCATTGTTTCTCTTTGCAATATTCTCAGTCCTTCTCTGTGTGTCTGCTCAAACAGTGCTGCAGACTGTATTTTCAGCAGTGCTGCTTATGATCCATTTTACAAGTGCTAAACCTTGTTGCAGTCCTTTAGTAAAATTAAGCACAAGCTCAATTTGACAGATTAGCACCTTTTTTTTAAAAAGGGCCACAGATATTTAGTAAGCATCCGCCATAGTGTGGATCTGCTTCCGTTTGCCTTGGCTCCCATCTTTACATTCATTCTGCATGTATTCATTCATGCCTCCTCTACATGTTGCTTCTGATTTTATAATGCTTCAGTACTCCTGCTTTTAAAAATGGCTGTAGCAAACAAAGGACAGGTGCTCATTAACAGCTGGGACTGGTTTCCATCAAGTTACAGCTGTGAATTTAGAACACATGTTGGCTGGTCTCTCGCTGCCCAGCAGGGTGGCGAACCGCAGCGCTCTGCTATTCCTGAGTACATACTGTAACTGCACCTGATGCATTCCATATCAAACATGCTTAATATTTGCTATGCTTTGCTTTTTTTTTTTTTCCCCCTCCGGTCGATGAAATTTCAGCAGGGCATGACACATCACCTACTAAAATTGAAAAGGAACAAAGTTGGGGGGGTTATTTCATGATATAAGTATACATTTTTTCTATAACTAGAAAAGAAAAATTGTTTAAAAAACAAATACAGGGAAAAGGTACTGTCTACCTTACTCATTATTTACTACAGTTTTCTTTTAGTTGTGTTAAAAATTTCTGAGTGCATTTGACAGTCAACCTTTAAAACACTAACAATGTGAACATGAATAAGAATATATTAACAAGACACAGTAGTTCAGCTCCTCTTTTATTATCCTCTTGTAAGTCTTAGACTTGTGGCTCCGCAGCAGCCATTATACAAAGTTGTTTGGGCTGGTAGGATTGATGTATTGTAGCTTGGGTGTGTTTTAAAGTGATCAGAGAGGCTCTTGAGGTGAATTTCAGTTTCGTAATGTGTTTTACACATACACACATTGTTTACTCTGTGTCAGCATGTTGACAGTTGCATTCATGTTTGAAAAAACATTAGAGAGACTAGCTGATTTTTCCAGACAAATTCATCACTGATATTTGCTCTGATATTAACAGTTCAGGTACAGGCTTTGTCCATGGCACTAATATGAGCTTGTAATGTCAATTACAGGGAGCTGTCAATTGTTGGACTTGGCACAAGACCTGTACAATAGCACTACCAGGTGTTCCCATTTCAAATAGTAAATGATGGGTGGTGTGTTTAGCCTGTCTACTCACAAACTGCCACTAGACAATCACTTGAGTGTGTGCGTGCGTGTCTGCATGCAGGTGGGGGTGTGTGAATGGCATTAGAAATGGGAGTGTCCCGATTATGTTTAACATCTTAGCCTCTGTCCACTGTAGGAAGGAAATTAAAAAAAAAAAAAAAAAAATTCCGAACTGGGTTCCATCTGGACCAGTGTGTTTTTTAGATGATTTTCTGGAAGTTTGCTTTCACATTGACATGCAAAAACAGCAGGAAATAGTTCAGTCTCTCCCTCCTCCCTAGGCTGATGGTGGCTGCATCAAGGGCAAGTGGTTTAAAGAATACACCATTTTTTTTACAGACAAATCACCCTATCTCTGTTTGGTCTCAGCTCACTACACCTTTGTTCTGTTACTCCCTGCTCTCTCTCATCACTTATTTTAGTGTTTCTGTGTATTCACTTCAGGTTTTTTTTCTTCGTGTTAACATTGTTTGATTTTTAGATGACTGTATAAGATTTCATCTGTTAACTACTGTTAATCTGTTAATCAAATTAATAGATCACCATTGTATTCTTTAGTCTATACCATAATCATAAATACAGCTCAATTATGATTCTTGGGGTCTGTTCCAAGAAGAGGGTTTACTGAGTAATCTGGATAACATTGCTTAGTAAAACGACACTTGGAACATGTCTTCTTACATCAGACTTTGGTCTAGATTTGAAAAGTTTTTGTGTTTTACTCAGCAAATGTATCCAGATTACTCAGTAAACCTGGTTCCTGGAACAGGGCCTTGTATTATGAGAACAAAACAGTATATTGATGCACAAAATCATTGATTGCAAGGATACTGGTGACAGAAATTTGGCCTCTTAACATCTTAAAAAACATCTTAAAAACAAATATAAATGCAGCCATACAATATACAGCCCTCCCCCTAACACATGCACTCACTAACTCTCACACACACACACACATCTACATGCGCACATTCACGCAACCGTGCACACAGAGAGCATTCCCAATCACCCCCACTATGGCATACACTGAAACACCCACACAAGTGTAAAGACAGATAGATACTTATATACAGTGGACTACATGATCCTTGTGATACAAACTCTGCATCAGCATTAGAACCAACTAATGGAGTTAAATATATTGCACATTACAAGTGTTGCAAAAGAATTACTGTTACATGTAGCCCTGGCCAAAGACCCAGCAAATCCTTTGTTGGGTACTATCCTTTTCATTTAACAGTCTGATTACTGCAGGAACAAAAGACTTGCTAAAACTGGTTGTTCTTATTTTCCTTTGCAGAATCCTTCCTTTGCCCCGATAGCCTAGTTGGAATCTGTTGTTTAGAGGATGAGTAGGGTCTTTGAGGATGCGCTTAGCCTTACTCAGAATGAGGTCTTTCCAGAATTTAGCGGCTGACATCTGGTCACACCCGGATACTCTACTTGTCATCTTGATTATGCGCTGCAACTTATCTTGTTCTTGGTTGCGCATGTTACCAAATACACAAATCGGACCAAAAAAAGGATGCTCTGAGGGACAGCCTTGTAAAAGAGTTGCAAGACATAACAATCAACGTTAAAAAGGTTCAATTTTCGTAAGAGCAACATTCGTTTTTGCATTTTTTTTTACCTTCACAGCAGCACATTCATTGGACTTCAGCTGGTCATCAATTTCGTTTCTTAAATATTTATAAGTGTTAACTCTTTCAATGGGTATATTGTTGACAGTGGTGAGTGGGACTTCTCTCTGTCTACGTCTAAAACTGATTTCTAAAACCATTTCCTTTGTTTTGATCAAATTCACCTCCAGGAAATTACCGACTAGATGATTAGCTGCCATAATTACTTTATTAATTCACTGTCATACAGAGGAACAATTGTGGTGAGCAGAAGAGATGTTTTTGCTAGTGGTGTGGCACTTCAAAGGAGTATACTACTGAGTCTTTCTTCAAATATCTTAACTTTATCTTCACAATCAAAAATCTCTAGGAGAAAGCACAAGCAGCCAGTTACAGTTCTTGCGGTCCCCACGTGTATAGAGTTGCAAAGTGGGAGAGGTTGCTGGTTCCAAAAAGTATATTTCCCCATTCTGTATTTCCATTTCAGTTTTTTATTATTCTCAAACAAGGATATCCTCAATGTTACTTGACATAGAAACATGGGACTTTCCTGGATAATGTAACGATCCTATAGATTTATGTTATGGCCACCAGTTTTACTTATTTTAACTTTTTTTCTGAGAAATCATCTTTTGTTCATCATTTAGGCATGGTGGATGGATCTAAATACTTCAATAGCCACATACCAAGCTTCAATCTCAACTGACACTTATGAACAGTCCAGGAGGGCTACAGAACTTCTGTTTCTATAGACCATGCATGGTGCCTGTCTTAAGACCTGTATTATATTTTATTCTGTTATTTTTAGTGCAAGAGAGTTGTGCATTGTTGCTGTCAGTTGTTTCACGCTTTCAGTGATAGCAGTTGTGCATGAACACATACATGTGCCTAGACGGATGATGCAGTCGAATAGGCTATCCTTCATTAATGTTAGGGACTCATTTGAGTTCACACTACAATACAGATGTAATAAACGTGTCCCGGTTATTTTTTTGAGTGATATGATCCCAGAGCGTTCTAATTAGATGTTGGGAGTGCACACATGATCACCACCAGTAATCAAATCAACCAAGACACATTTTGTTGGTAATTATAAATAAGCCAGTGAAGCAGCTTGGATGAGTTTGATTTACTAGACCTTGACCACAGTTTGAGAGATACTGCTATGGTGATAGTGGAGTAAAGATCAGTCTCCACCTGCCTGGCAGGCCTGTACTGCTTGTCAGTCAGTCAGCAGAGCTGTCAGTTCCCATTGACAGGCCACCTCGCTCAATAGCCCGCTCCCCGCCTCCCCCTTCTCTTCCTCCTCCTCTCCTATCTTTCACTTTCTGCTCTACAATGGATTCCTCTCTGTCTTTGACTGCCTGTCTGTCTGTGTGTCACCGCTGATATCAGCTCTGCTTCCTCACTCCATTCTCCCTCTGTGCTATCTCTCTTTTATTCTCTGTCTGTCTCTCTTGCCTCGCTTATTCCTAACATTCTCCTTCCCCCTACCACCTTATCCCCACCCCCACCCCCCTTCCATCTGCTGTATGTTTACTTGTCCTCAGTCGACTGCACTGGTGTGACTGTGAGTCCCCCCCCTGCAGCAGCAGACCTTATTTACACTCCTACTAAACAAGCCCAAGGGAGAGCATGATCCCTGATGACACGCTCCCGCAAGCTCGCAACACATCCTTAACAAGCCACAAAGAAAAGAAGAAACAAGGGATAAAAATTTCTGTTTCTGTCTCCAGGCTGTGTGTCCATTAATGCAGAGAAAATCTGAGCGTGAAGGCAGTGATTAAAGAGAAGCGGCAATTAACTGGCCAGGGCTGCAGAGGTGTTCAAGAGTTGTGAGCCCCTATTTTGCCAGCTCTATAATTGAGGAGTTGTTAGGAGTAATTAGAGCTACAGTGACTGCAATGCAATCCAATGGGAGCCAGACTTCAACTTGTATCTTCGTGTTTCTCTTCAATTCTTTGTCTCCTTGAAAAAATCACGCGGTCTGGTTTTGTGCTGGATAGCTTTCTGAGTGTCGTGTTCTCTCTTTTGCAGACATACAGCTCCTTGCAAGAGGTCATCGTTTCATTTGGACGGCGGGTTTTGTGCTACCCACTCTACAGACACTTTGATTTGGTCTCTGCGGCTGTTCGTGACACAACTAAGATTTTCAAGTCAGGTGAGTGTGGGTGCCAGCAACCCACACAGACAGAAGCTCATAAACACACAGTGACCTTTCACCTCTGCAGACTGGTTGTGACCCCATATTGTCTGCCACATGTTCATGCATTTGTAGTCTATTTGGGCTTTGTGGTGTTTAGCCTCAGCTAAAGCAGACCTCTTAGTGTGGATTCACTTCACTCCACTGTGAACACATGATCATTGCTAATTAGAGTTAATTGATTTTGTCCACCCTTTGGTTTCTTCTGAGCAGTGTTTTTATATGTAAATAAGGCTTTGGAGTGTGGAGTCGGACAGAGTCTGCTTCCTGCCTGTAAGCAGTGGGATGCAGATTGACTGTGAGACAGCCTGAAAATCAGCATGCTTTTGTGGTACATTGCCTAGCAAAAACAGACTGCTGGACAGACATAGAGTTTGGAGAAAGTGGTTCATGAGCATACTGTGGTGTGTGTTTGAAAGTAATATTCCTCCAGCTAAGCAAGAGAGTGGCCAGACTCCCACCTCCTCAGGGAGCAAACTGTGGATTTGTTGAGAACGGACTGTTGACTATGATATGTGGAAGCCCAGAGTAATCTTTAAATCAAAAGCCCCTGCGGACGGATGAAACTCTGCAGTGTAAACACTCAGGATATGTGAGGGCTAAGATTATCCAGTTTGTGATGATTTCAATGCTGGTAAACGACAGCAAATTAAAGGCCTCTTAAGATCCAGATTAGCATTTCTTCGCATCATTAAGTGGGAAGACGAGTTGATCAGGAGAGCCAGGGAAACAGCAGTTTGACTCACTCTTTCCCTCAACTTCTTTCTCATACCTCAGAAATGCTTCTCCTGTCATAATGAGATTTTTCATGATCATCTCAAGCGAAAAATTGTTCCAGTGTTTCCTGACAGCTCATACAACATCATACTCAAGCTCTTCTTTGTCCAAAAACAGCCAATAAGATAAGAGGCTGTTTATTTGTTTCATTGTATAAGGAAAAAAAGCAAATTGTATTACTATTATTTTTCATAATGTTAACTCCTGACTCATAAAAGTTATTATGTGCAAGCATTAGGGATGTATGAGTAATAGGGCTTTTCCTTAATGAACTGTAACACTAAAGTTTTTTGGCCTTTAATGTATCAGAGGGTTTGTGTCCTCCCATCATTGCTTCACACACTAATTAATTTGTCAGGATGAGGCAAATGAAAATGCATGCCCCATTTTTGAGGCACTTCATTTAAGTGACTGTGAAAGCAAACAATTATAGGAATTAGCAAAACAAACCCATTAATGACAGCGCACAGGTTAAGGCCTTGGAGAAAATGTTATCTGGGGGTAAATATTTGAACAGGCCTCTGGCAGCGTGGCGAGTATTCTCAAGGAGCTCCTCCACCTGCCTCCTAAGTGTCTACTGAGCAGGTACAGAAGAGCGGCAAGCCTGACGGGCCTGCGGGTAAGAAGTGGCAGGGAGAACCTCAGGGTCATGTTGCTGTCATTATTGAACTGATGAGACATGACAAGACAACAAGTTTCAGAGGTGCTCCTCTGTTAACGATCCACCCACCATGCATCTCTGCCGTCATTCATACAGGGAAATTTTGCACTGGTCTTGGAATTTATTCTGGGATTCTGGGAGAGTTGGGGAAGTCAAATTTTAGCTCAAATAAGCACTCTGACCTAGTTACAGAAAATCAAGGCAGAGTAATGAAATTTTACAATCAGCCCAGGGTGTCAACACTTTAGGTTCAGGGTGCTGATTATCTTTTATTGGATGAGATGCATGGATTGTGTGTGTGTGCATGTGTGACAGGAAAAAGGAATGAATGAAAGGGAGAGACTGAAAGACTGTGCTAATATTGAATGCATTCATTTGAACTAGACAGTAAAACTGCAGTGAGCAAGACTGTGATGTCAGTGGGCAATGCTGTAATGGCTGAACTACCCTTTCACATTAGATCTGGATGTAGATTTGCCTCTCCTGCCTTTCAGCAGCTCATCACTAGTGGCAGAATCAAACAAATTCAGAACTCTTCTGCTGTTTTTCCTGCCTCCTGAAAGCTGCCTTTGCTTTTGCTCTCAGAAAACTGAAAATGAGAAGAGAGAATATAATACTCCTTAAAAAAAAAACTGAGAAATGTTCGTTTGAGTTAAAGAAACTTGAGAAAGATCTAATTAGTGAGATCCCTTATCCCTTATGTTATTTATTACCTCTGCCAAGGAGGTTATGTTTTCACCCATGTCTGTTTGTTTGTGTATTTTTCAGCAGAATTACACAAAAATTACTGAACCGATTTGCACTAAACTTGGTGGAGGGACAGGGAAGAACCCATTACATTTTGGTTCAGATCAGGTTAAAGGAGCGGATCCAGGAATTTTTTTTATCACTTTCCACAACATTGCGAAATAGGGCATTTTTTTGACATTTTCGTCAGTATTTGGCCTTGGCGGAATGTGCGCTCCTCCGGGTGCCTTTCTAGTTTTATCAATGGAACCACTACTCCAGCCAATAAGGCAGTGTTTGATCATTAAAAACCAGTAGGCATATGTTCCACTCATCATCACATTTCTCTTTTCGCAGATGATGTACTATTATTTTTGACCAAGGTCCAGCAGGCCCTCCCTGGTATTCTAAAATTTTCAAAATGTTTAGCTCCTATTCAAGTTACACAATCAACTGGACAAAAATTGTTTTGTTATAATTAAATCCATGTCAGAGTGATGCAATGAACAAGAATATTCCTACAGTTTCTCAATTTAAATATCTTCAAATACATATGTAGTATATTTCTTTTTTTTTTTTAAAAAGACTGAGGAAGAGTTCTATTAAAATACTTAGCACTATTCAAAGAGATATTGATAAAGGGTACAGCATACCCAATTCCCCATTAGCCAGGATTTCAATTATTAAAACGAATGTTCTACTTACAATACATTTTTCACAGTTTGAAGTTACTTTTGTCCCCTCCACCGAAGTACTGGGAAGATTTGACTAAAATAATCTCTCAGTTCATATGGAAATGCGAACTTCCCAAAATCAAAATAAAAGTGAAAACTTTACAGCAAGGGAAAGTGTCTGATATTTTGGGTGAAACTATCTAATTGTGTTGGAAATAAAGCATGGAATGAGAAAAAAGTACAATTGGTCATTTTCACTTTGCTGCCTCTGCAGTTTTTGGAATCAATACATTTTCTTCCAGAAAACACAGCAGCCTTTGTTTTGGAGCCCCTCACACCTACCACTGCACATATGCAAGCCTGCTTGTTCAGCAGCTGTGGAGGACATACTGTTGTACATTTGGAAAGCACATTGTTTCCCACTCATTGGATCAACTGCTCTTGCCTAATTAACACACGTTTCTCACTTGTCATAAGCGTCTCACCAAGAATCAAAAGAGTGAACTGGTGCAGCTACAGCAACCTTTCCTCTAATTTTCTACAAACAACTCTCAAATCTTCCCTGTGAAAAAGAAATCAAATCTTGGAAGCAAGTGTGGTTTTTGCTTTTGGTGGTTGTTTTTTTTTTTCCCTCATATGATCCTAGTCCTGAATTTGAGGGCAGAGTTCCCTGCATATGATGCCATGCCTAAATGAGAACCAAATGTTTGTTTCTCACTGCAAGTGTACTGTTTGTTTTGATGGGACTGGAATGTCTCTGGACAATGCCAACCAGCTCTGTGTAGGTGGAGAAGAGCTATATAAATAAGGCTATTTATATGTCTGGTTTGAGGGAGAAGTTCTGTGACAGTTTGGCCTGTTGTATACTTTAGGGAAAAGTCATTTGTCAGAATAACAAATGGAGATTCTGTGTAGTTCTGCGTGTGTGATGCATGTGTGGTATTGAATGCGCGCTTAAATGATTTCAAAACACATTGCCAAAGTGCAGGTGAGCACCATAAACCATGTCATCACACTTAAAATCTCCCATCATTTAGTAGATAAACATGTTTCATTGTTACTTTGGCTGGTAGAGGATTTATTTAAATTAAGATCAAGCTCAAACCTTAATGTAATTAATTACATACTGAATCACATGCTGAATGCATGTACCACGTAGTATCCTGTCGACACAAAATCCACATTAACTTCAGGCACAGTTGAAATGGAATAAAAGAAGGATCTCAAGTATACAACAAATGAGTTTAGTTCATTTGCGTGTTATATTAATAATAATAATAATATTTTATTATTATTATTATTATTATTATTATTATTATTATTATTATGATACAAATGTGTTTACATAATTAGATGAACTTCAGTAACTTAAAGCTGTAATTAAAGTGTACACCATTTTTATCCATCAAATTAAATTTCATAAAATTTTTATTTTTAATCAAAAAACATATTTATTACCGGATGAAGCATTGCATGTTTTTGTTAGCTGCAAACAAACCACAAAGTTGTATCTGTGCTGTTTGTTTAATTGATTATTTGTTTAGGCATCAGTTCACCTAAGTCAGTTCTCCTATTTCCTTACTCACTTGTAATTAGTATCTATATCTGCATATAGTTATGTTTTAATTATGCAGCGGTTTTGAGATATTCATCTCAATTTCTGCTGCCTCCACCGTAGTTCCATGAAGGGGAATGGAATTTTGTTTATGGTGCTGAAAGCATCAAAAATTGAGTTTTTTAAAACTCACAAACACGCGTCCTTTGGCAAGAGACATTTGCATTCAACCAGAGGGTGGGGCAACAATGTTATCTCTCAAACTGTTTTATTTTCTAGGCTGTAATTCTTGGCGTTACAGTATCACGGGTCATTAGTGCAGCCATAGCCTTATTTTTGTCTCCTGATTTTCATATATCAAAGCATCAAGCATAAGACCAGTAGTATCACATTTGTCTCTGTATTACAAAGGCTGATTCAAACAGCAGTTCTCAACACAGAAGCTTTTTCCATACCATTCATATAGCATACTAATTCTATGCAGCTGTAGTGTGTTCACACTAGAAAAGTGACAAAATCAAACATACGCAGATGGTTAAAAGGCTTAAGCTGTAAAACAGATGGGGTGGCAAATCCAAGACTGCAAAAGTGTTCAATGTAATGTCACTTGGGGGGTGTAGTAAAAGTTCATGCTAGAAAGCTTCTGACAGAGACAAATACACAAGATTCACATACAGTTTTAAGAATAACTTTATCAAAATGATACTCCTTATTTAAGACCAGACAGTATTTTTAGAAAGTCTTTTTCGCGACCGCTAGACAAAAATAAAGGTGTTTTTAAAGCTTCAAACTGTGTATTTGAGTGACCTGTGTTGTCCATGGTGCCATGCACCATTGGAATAACCTTCATTACCTTGCTGTAATGAATTATTGGTGTCTTTTAAAATGTGTAAATCAGCCCTTCATGTTTGTCAGATCACAAGAAAAAATTATTCAGATTAGGACTATTATGATGCTGCACAATAGCTGAATGGACAGACTAGAATGATGTCAAGTGGAAAATCATCGAAAACATTCAGTGCTATTTTTTGACAGATGAAGTCAAACACATTTTTGACAGAAAGTCAGAACAGAACCACCATTAAATTGACAGATTGAATGCCAAAAATAGGCTCTTTTGTCTCAGATGAACCATTTCTTAACCAGGAACTCTTCTTAAACCGTATGGATCAAATTACTCTGCAGCTCACTGGGATTTTCCTCTGATCCTGTACCTTGGCTTTTATGTATGGAACAATGACTGCAAGCCTTTAGATTCATGCTGTGTCTGCCAGCAGCTGGAGTATATTGTCATCCTTAATACTGAGCGAGAATAACACTGTTTTTCCATTTGCCTGCCACGGTGTGTTTCTGTGCCCAGGGAAAGCCTGTGTCCTCAAATGCCTGCTGGATATTCACAAAGTCTTCAGAGAGAACGACCCAGCCTACATACTGAATGATCTGTACGTGACAGACTACTGCATCTGGATCCAGAAGGTCAGGTAAGTTCACCAACACACACATAAATCCATGTGCACATGCCTCAGAGACCTTCAGTGTAGAGAGAATTACCTTCACAGCCAAGGGAAGTGCCAGTCAGCGCCCATGATGCATCAGTGCTTTAAAGAAGGGATTAGGCGATTCATTTTTCACAGCAGGGTCAATTGAATGACCAAGCCAGCAATAGATGCAGTTTCCCTTGTCTCCATTATCATGTGTCAAAAGTACCATCACTGAGTCTCAAAAGATCCAGCTGCACTCAGCAGATTCACTTCATATGAAACTTTTAAGAGTGCACGTGTGTGTGCTGGGGCCTCTCATATCCTCTGTGCGTGTAACCTTCCACTAGCACTTCAAGCCAATAATGCAAAATCTGCACTTTTTCCCCAAATGATATAGGTTTGATGGCTCTCTCCTCTTCCTAGCACATATTTTACAATTACTTACACATTTCAAATGTGAGCCTGCGAGCACATTACTCAGTAATGAGCTCTGTTTTACTCTTGGCCAGGGTTCAGCCAAGTGGTGTGCTTGTCTGGAAAAAGCCCAGTTGAAAAATGTGTGCCTGATGTTGTAGGCTCAGCGCCCAGATGCAGACACGATAAAAAGGTCTGCAGGGATTCAGTGCTGATTTCTCCCCTCTCCTCACATTCTCATTTCTGCATTTTTCCAGCAGAAGTCTTGAATTCTGCTTTTAAAAATGCCGTGAATATTGGTATCTCAATGTGTACAAGAAATCAGCAGCTGTTTAGAGTTGGTGTGATCTCTTTTCTCTTCAAGACAGTGACCACAGAGACGACACACACCCTCTATCTTGCTCCATAAGCACATGGAGCTGCTGAAGCTCTGTCACTGAAAAACTCAACAACTTTCCTCTTGGCTGAGGGGCACTGGAGCAATGCTTCTCCTCCTTGCTTCTCCTCTCTTTTCCTTTGCAGTACATTGGAACTAAATGTCAGCTTGACCTAGCATGCTGACTCCTACTACGCCCTGCATCGACCATTAAATGGATAAACCCGTGCTCCCGTAGCACTGACCTGTGATTTAATTGTTACATTTCCCCTTTTGTGTCTTTTTTGGCTGGACCACAACGCAGGGCCAGACCCATAAATGTGAATGTCACTGGTTGAATGACTGACTGACTGGCTGATGAAGTGAAACCATTGGTCACCCAAATGCCACATGACAGATTGCTGATGTTACACCACTGGTCGGCCAACAATTCAAAATGAATTGGTGCAAACAGTTTCTATTGCGTCATCAGGGGGGCGTTTACAGGCAGTTTTGCCCACTTGGCGCCTTTGTCACTAGAGTTACAGACTTTTCTGGCCCCTTTTAGTGACTTTTTTCACAGAAGCACTCAGCAACAAATCTAGTGACTTTTTGGACAAACCTTAGCTACTTTACGTAGAAGAGAGTCGCCAGTATCGCCCTGCAAGCGCAAGGTCTTTCCCTCCACAACACCTCTCTATGCATCTCATTCAGTTTACGTTATGGTAGCTGACAAGGACTTGAACAAGCGTCCAACTTTCTCTCTGAGTGATAATTTTACATGTAAATACAGCCGTTGCCTTTAACTTATGTTTATGGTGGTTTTGTCAGACGACATCACGGTTGTAAAATCTGGATTTCAGCAGTGCAGAGCAGCAGCTTGGAAATGGCTTGGAAGTGACTGCTGGTTAACATGTAGTCTTAATGGGCCGCGATTCAGTCACTATTTCATACTTGTTCCGTTGTCTGACAACAGGAACAGAAAAACATGTAAGTGAGAACAGCTTTATTGGGAATTCAGCTGTATTATATTACTGTATATGTGAGCACAGAGAATAGGAGAAAAGCAAACAGATAAAGAGCGTACAGCCATATACAAGGTTTTGACCTAGACTTGTTTCCTGCCGATAAAGGAAATGAAGTTTAGTGTTTTTATCCCCTCATTTAAACTGTCAGGTTTCTGTAAAAGACATTTAGACATAACACCACTCCTATCACCGCCAGCGACTTGAGAGAGCAACCAAACTTGTATTGCTTTTTGTTGTTTCAGTATTCTGGCTCAATAGAAATTCCATACAGTCTTTACTTGTGGTTTATGTTCCAATGTTTGGAGTATAATATTAAAAGGAGCCTGCAGTCAAAATGCAAAGCAGAACAGGAGAGCTAAGCCTGTCTCAGAGGTTTGGAACGATTGGTTTCCACAGACCGACCTCCAAGATTTGTTAAGGCAGCCCTTTTGTGTCACCTGACAGGTTTGATGATAGATCGTGTAAGTATTGTTTTCCTCAGTGTGAGATATTCCCCTGTGCAGGATTTGTCATCCTCCGCTAAGTGAGTCGTCTCTGGGAACCGGCTGGTAAAATAAGATGTAATCTATACCCCTGATGCAGTCCCTGTATCTTGTCACTCCCTGCAGCCAGCAAAAAGGCGCGATCAGCTGCGCATGATGGACACAGCGATTAATGGATGTTTGCTGGCTAGGGGGTTGATTTATTTAAGCTCCTCAATATCCCACATGCATTTTCTAGTACTAAAGTTCCTCTGACTGCCGAGACATCGGTCTCAAATTTACAACCTCGTAAAGACTTCAGTGTGATTTAAGCCACAGGGCAGGCGCTCCCCTTTTGCTCTCATACATAGAGCCAGAGGAGAACCCTGTGCATTGAAATAAAGGGTGCAGTCTCAAAGCAAATTGCACCTCACATTGTCTCACCGATGTGGAACTCGATGTGTTTTTTCACTGTGGTGGTCATCGCTCCAGAATTGAACACTAACTTCCTTTGTGGAAACTGTTTTAACCTGGCCCTCGCATACCCCTCCAATCCTAATTATCTCAGAATTGTTAGCAGAGAGTATTATTCCAAAGGGAACAGCAGCCTCTCCAGTCCATTAGCCTCAGTGTATGCTTTTGAAGGTCCTCAGATGCCAAAGCCCCTGCAGAGCCGCTGGACTGCAGAGAAAAAAGCGAGTTGCCTCACTTTCTCTCTCTTTGTCTTCCCTCCCTTTATCAAAAAGCTTGGAGAGAGGCCAATGTAGATTCATGGCAGCCAGCACAGACAAAGCTTATAAGCCTAGTGCTGTGTTACAGTACCTTGGAAAATCAGAAGGGCTACAACTTCCTTTTTCAGTGCCGGTTCACTCACAACCCCCCATCCACCCTTATTAATTGGGTCAATTACATTCTAGCAGAAAAAAACATGGCAGCATACAAGTGACGTGCTCCAGGGTTAGTCTGAGAGGAGGGAACTGAGGTTAAGAGTCATGTTTCCATATGAAGTCATTAGTGTAAAGGGAAAAAATATCTCTCTGTGTTTTCTTTTTTCTTTTAGGGAACAAATTTGTGATTTGTCTATAAAATGTAGAAAGAAGAAGAAAGAAGAAAGGGAGTGCAGTTAAAAAAAAAAAAAAAAAAAAGTGTGCACAGCACCCCATGAAAGCTACAAAAGAAACTTCTAAAAATGAAGTTGTAGACATTCTTTTTTCCTTTATTTTTGGAATATGAAGCAGCCCTCAAGGTTTCTGCATAGTCTCTCTTCTTCTCGTCATCATTCCTCTGCATTATGTGCAGGACAATGCCATTGGGGAGAGTTGTCAGCAGCTCACCCGCAGGGAAAAGCATCTGGAGCTCCAACAACTGGGAGCGTTTCAGGGCAACAAGCTTAAGCATGGCAACAATGTGTCAGTTAAGACCGGCGGTAAAATGCCTTGAAAGTGCACTTGTACAGGATGGCGTGGTGTTACCCTTTTGGATGGAAATGGGGAATTGTGCTCTAGCCAAGCCTGGCGGGTTTTCTGCCCCACTCCCAGCCACACAGCTGATGTGACACCCAGATGTTTGCTAGAAAGGACTTCCCTGGAACCACCAGGCAGCGTTACTCGACTGTCAAACACCCATCCTGAAGGCTTTGAAAGAGATAATGGAGCTGCTCTATCTGATGTTAGCCTCAGCACTGAAGGAGATCCTAGAGGCCCCGCTGGGGAGAACAAAGACACAAATGTCTCCCAGCAAACAGGGATAAGTAGTACAGATTTCCTCTCAGCATGACGCCACTCCAGCTTTTTGTCTTGAGTACACAGGCTCATCTTAACCACAGACTTACACACTATGGTTGCATAAGTTCCTCTATCCACTTTTCGAGTGTCCACTTCAGTCATTAGTTGATTATACTGTAGGGATTTTTTCTGTCTTTGCAGCCACACAGGCCTGTGCATTTTGATGAAGACCTGTTAATCCACTGCCTATAACATTTTTAGAGAGATAAACAAAAAATAGTAACAGCTGAATATAAAGCAGATAGACTGAAAAAATTACTAATACAATTTCAAGACTTTTAATTTCTAAGGGATTTCATAAATCAAAAGGTGAGAGAGGAGACAGTAAAAGTAGACAGTAAAGAGATGAACATACAGTAGTTTGTAGTAAATTTGCCACAATCCCAAC